>NC_073695.1:125884002-125961502 GCF_029784165.1 Wyeomyia smithii | reverse complement strand
ATCATGCTGAGACCGCTTGCAGTGAGGATACTGAAAAGTGTCTTTACTGCGAGGGAACTCGGCATGACCTTTCGGCGTGTCCCGCGTACAAACAGCGCGAGGAAAAAATTAAGCGTTCCCTCAAGAAACGATCAAAGCGCTCTTTCGCAGAAATGCTGAAGAGTGCTGAGCCACCCTCGACAGGAAACATCTTTTCCTTTTTGCCAACCAATGAGGGTACATCTGACGATCCCGTCGAAGGGTGTTCTTATGCCATGCCAGAAGGATCTAGGAAGAGGAGAGTGATCAACTCTCCTAATCTTTCTCGCAAAGGTCGCAAGATAACCCCTAGCGAAATGACCAATGAGCCAACACAAAAAGGAAGCGGCGAAGAAAAACCGAAGCAAGTACCTCCCGGTTTTAATTTTAAATCAAACCAGGAGTACCCACCGCTTCCTGGGGCACCAAAAACCCTTCGTGCACCCATTTCTCGATTAGAAGATGAAAAAGAAACAGGGTTCATAAAATTTTCTGATATTGTGGACTGGATATTTAAAACATTCAACATACCAGATCCCCTTCAAAATATTCTTCTTGTCCTTCTTCCTACAGTGAAAACCTTTTTGAAGCAACAAGCAGCAACTTGGCCCCTCATTTCTGCTATCATATCTTTCGATGACTAATACGGCGAAAGAGGTTAGGAATTTTATCACTGTATTACAGTGGAATTGCAGAAGTATCATCCCCGAATTCGATCTATTTTCTCATTTAATAAATACATACAATTGTGACGCATTTGCGCTCTGTGAAACCTTTCTCAATTCAAACGATCAACTCAATTTCCACGATTTTAACATAATTCGTCGAGATCGAGACTCACACGGTGGAGGGGTACTTTTAGGGATTAAAAAGTGCTATTCCTTCCTCCGAATCGACCTCCCCTCGATCTCGAATATTGAAGTCGTTGCCATTCAAACAAATATGAATGGAAAAGACCTATGCCTTGTTTCGTTATATATCCCTCCATCCGCGCGGATTGAACAGAGGCATCTCACTGATATAGCAGAGTTGCTTCCCGCGCCTTTTTTGATATTGGGAGATTTTAATTCTCACTGTTCGCTATGGGGGTCGCTGTACGACGACAACCGATCTTCTTTAATCTGTAACTTGATCGACGACTTCAATATGACAGTTTTGAATACTGGGGAAGCGACACGTGTACCTAATGCTCCAGCACGTGAAAGCGTGCTTGACCTATCCCTCTGCTCGACATCACTAGCGCTAGATTGCCAGTGGAAAGTAATCAACGATCCCCACGGTAGTGATCATCTTCCAATCGTTATATCAATTGCTAATGGTTCAACTCCTCCGAACCCAATCAATATTTCCTACGACCTTACACGTAATATTGATTGGAAGTGTTATGAGTCTATTATAGCGCAATCTATCGAGACTCACGAGGAACTTCCTCCGGAGGAAGAATAAGCGTTCTAAGCTGGCTTGATAATCGACGCCGCGACTCAAGCTCAGGCGAAACCGATACCCGGGGTAACGATTAGACAGCGTCCTCCCAACAAATGGTGGGACAAAGAGTGCTCTGAGCTGTACGCGCGAAGGTCCGCGGCGTATAAGGACTACCGGGAGTACGGCACTGTCAACCTGCTTCGAAAGTACGAGGCACTGGGCAGGCAGATGAAGAGCTTAGTAAAGGCGAAAAAACGCGGGTACTGGCGGCGGTTCGTAAACGCGTTGTCGAGGGAAACAGCGATGAGCACTCTTTGGGATACAGCCAGGCGCATGCGGAACCGTGACGTTTCGAATGAAAGTGAGGAGTATTCAGATCGCTGGATACTCGATTTTGCCAAAAAGGTCTGTCCGGACTCTGTATCGGAACAGAAAACCTTTCGCGACGCGTTATTAGTAACTACGGAAGAGCCTCCATTTTCGATGTTGGAATTTTCAATGGCTCTCCTGTCGTGCAACAATAAGGCTCCAGGGTTAGATAGAATAAAATTCAACCTGTTGAAGAATCTACCGGACTCTGCAAAAAGACGCTTGTTGAATTTGTTCAACAAGTTTCTTGAGCTAAATATTGTTCCGCATGACTGGAGGGAGGTAAAAGTCATTGCTATTCGGAAACCCGGGAAACCTGCCTCTGATCACAATTCATATAGGCCGATTGCGATGCTCTCTTGCCTCCGGAAATTAATGGAGAAAATGATCCTCTTACGGTTAGCCAAATGGGTCGAAACAAACGGGTTACTTTCAGATACTCAATTTGGCTTTCGCCGGGGCAAAGGGACGAACGATTGCCTAGCGTTGCTTTCTACTGAAATTCAACTAGCCTTTGCTCGAAAAGAGCAAATGGCTTCTGCGTTCATGGATATTAAGGGGGCTTTTGACTCTGTCTCTGTAGAAGTTTTAAGCGCGAAACTTCATTCGCAGGGACTTTCACCAAATTTGAATAACTTTTTGCTCAATTTGTTGTCAGAAAAGCATATGTATTTCTCACATGGCGATTCGACAACTTCCCGAATTAGTTACATGAGCCTCCCCCAGGGCTCATGTTTAAGTCCTCTCTTATATAATTTTTACGTCAATGACATCGATGAATGTCTTGCAAATTCATGCACGCTAAGGCAACTTGCAGACGATAGCGTTGTATCCATTACTGGTAGCGAGGCTAGCGATCTGCAAGGACCATTGCAAGATACCTTAGACAATTTGTCTGAATAGGCTCTTAAGGTGGGTATCGAATTCTCTCCGGAGAAAACTGAGCTGGTCGACTCTAAATGCACCTGGGCTTGTCATATTAGGTATCTGACACAAAAATGCCAACAGAGGATTAATTTTCTTCGTACGATTACCGGAACTTGGTGGGGTGCTCACCCAGGAGACCTTCTAAGGTTATACCAAACAACGATATTGTCAGTTCTTGAGTACGGCTGTTTCTGCTTTCGCTCCGCCGCGAACACGCACATTATAAAATTAGAGAGAATACAATATCGTTGTTTGCGTATTGCCTTGGGTTGCATGCAGTCGACCCATACGATGAGTCTTGAAGTGCTAGCGGGTATTCTTCCGTTGAAACATCGTTTTTGGAATCTCTCTTACCGGTTGCTAATTCGATGCACAGTTATGAACCCATTAGTAATTGAAAATTTCGAGAGGTTGGTCGACCTTCAATCTCAATCCAGATTTATGACTTTATATTTTGACTATATGGCTCAAGATATTAATCCTTCTTCATACGATTCCTCCAATGTCGCACTTTTAGATACTTCTAATAATGCTATATTCTTCGACACCACCATGAAACAAGACATTTCTGGTATCCCGGATCAATTGCGACCCCAAGAGATCCCTAAGATTTTTTCCAATAAGTTTAAACATGTTAGTTATGATAAAAGGTTTTACACTGACGGATCTAATCTAGATGAGTCCACTGGCTTCGGTGTTTTCCACGAAAATTTTACCGCCTCCTACAAACTCGATGCTCCTGCTTCCGTGTACGTCGCAGAACTTGCTGCTCTTCAGTACTCTCTTGGAATCATCGAAACCCTACCCATAGACCACTACTTCATCTTCACAGATAGTCTCAGTGCCATTGAGGCTCTGCGATCAATGAAGCCTGTGAAGCACACCTCGTATTTCCCGTATATTTGGGGAAAATACGGCGGTTTTTAAGTGCTTTAACAGATAAAAATTACCGGGTTACCTGAGCGTGGGTCCCTTCTCATTGCTCGATTCCGGGTAACGAAAAGGCTGACTCTTTAGCTAAGGTGGGTGCTATTGATGGCGATATTTATGAGAGACCAATTGCTTATGATGAATTTTATAGCATTCTGCGTCAGAGAACACTCAACAGTTGGCAATCATCATGGAACTCAGATGAACTGGGACGGTGGCTACATTCAATTTTTCCTAAGGTATCGACGAAAGCATGGTTCAAGGGGTTCATTCGCGTGATGTCCAGACTTATGTCCAATCACTACACGTTAAACACGCATCTCTTTCGTATAGGGCTTGTAGACAGTAATCACTGCGTTTGTGGCGATGGCTACCATGACATCGAGCATGTTGTTTGGTCGTGTACCGAATACTGTGGTGTTAGGTCTGAGCTTATAGATTCCCTTCGAGCCCGAGGAAAACAACCGAACGTACCCGTTAGAGACATTCTGGGAAGCGGTGATCTCCAGTACATGACACAGCTATACGGGTTTATAAAAAATGCTGGCATTAAAATTTGATTTCTTTTATCTATTTGCTAGAATACAATTTCTGTCACAAACTGAAAGAGAATGATACACCCGGCTGGAGACACTAAAACGAAGACTCGGCATCTCTATGTTTACGCAGACACCTCAGACCAAAACTGCTCAAATAGAACATCACTGGTTAGCCACGTACAAATGAATACATTCTGTAATATAAAATAGTTAAAAACAAAATTGTAACACCCCTCCTCTCACCTTAAATCCCCACTAGCTCGTAGTCGGCCGCGAGAATAAAAAAAGGCCTCCCTCTTTTTCCTGCTAATTAAGAATTAAAAAAAGATGTACTTGGCTCAGTTAAACATAAATTGTATCGTGCCGTGTCAAATAAACTATTTAAAAACTCAAAAAAAGCACTTCGGTTCGTTTGATTGGTGTGACGTCTTCGACAAAGTAGTAGATAATAATTCTGTCTTTCTAAAAAATTACACTCAAAAAATTATTCATTCAAAAGTTAGAAGAAAGATTAAAAATTAATTATTCAAAAGGGCTCATTTTTTAAAAACTTGATTTTTTTTAATAAAACCTACGAAAGATTACCAAAACAATGAAACCAGTCCGATCATATAGAAATCAAGAAAAATAAGTTATCATTTTTTGAAAAAAAAAAATATTTTTTGAAAAAAAAAGTTATTTGCAATTATTTTTTTTAAAAGGCATATTTTTTTGGAAGGACAAGTAATTATCTACAACTTTGCCGAAGACACTATGCCGTTTCGACTGTAGACATATTTTTAATTTCCAATAGAGCACTCTATGATGAATCAAGAATATTTGTACAGTCAAAACGGTTTATTTGATCGGCATAGTGTATCTGGCAAAGTTGTAAATAATAACTTCGTTCCTAAAAAACAATGTACACTGTGAAAAAAAAAGAAATTTAAAATATATAACTTTTTTTCTGATTTCTCCATGGCCGGTTTCGTTGTTCAGGAAAACTTTCGTAGTTTTTATAAAAAAAAATCTTTTTTTTAAATGGGCTGTTTTCGATAATTAATTTATAACTTTTTTTTTAAATTAGTAATTTGTAGTAATTAGTAATTTTCCATGGCCGGTTTCGTTGTTCAGGAAAACTTTCGTAGTTTTTATAAAAAAAATCTTTTTTTTAAATGGGCTGTTTTCGATAATTAATTTATAACTTTTTTTTTTAATTAGTAATTTGTTTTTAGAGTGTATGTTTTTCTTTGAAAAACAAAACTATTATCTACAACTTTGCCGAAGATGTCACACCGCGCAAACGAACCGTGTTGGCTCTAAAAATTTTTGTAATCATCAATACCTATCCGAAATAGCATTTTCCAATAGCTTTTCAAAAATGAGTTGTGTTTCAATAAATTAAACCAATAGCACAAAATGGCATCATTTGCCTATAAAAACGTCTATGCAAAGTTTCAGCCAATGGGCACGTTCACGTTCTGATGATGTAAACTTTTTTTTTGTTCATCTATAATTTATTTGACACGGCACAAATACAATTTAATGTTTAACGGCGCCAATTATATCTGGTAGCTTACTTTCTAAAGTATCTTAATAACTAAAAGCAAATTTTTTATCCTCGCTGCCGACTACGAGCTGAAACTAAATGTAACTTAAAGCTATAATATTTTGCATTAAAAGCACTGGTTTACTGTATGATGGTTTTCATTGCCATAGTTAAGCACATGTTCCGCTGCTGGGCCAAGATATTACGGACTGGCATATTGGGTTGTCTCCCTCGGGCCTTGAGAGTATCGTGCGGGTCTGATTGCTGTTTCAGGATCCGGGGTCTTAACGTGTTCTTGTCGTTAGGCTGGATGCAGGCGGAAGGGGGTAGGACTAAACTGGGGCGTGGATGGATTTCAGGAAAACGTATATAAGGGACATGTAGGATAGGTCACGGCTCGCCAAGACATCACGAACAGGAACAGCCGACTGCCTACCTTCGGCCTGCAGGGAAGCTATTAATTTAGACCTGGCGTCACGGTGTACAGGGCATGACCAAACAACGTGCTCTATGTCGTGATAACCTTCACCACAGGCACAGATACCACTTTCCCCGAGCCCAACACGACGGAGATGCGCGTCAAATCTATAGTGATTGGACATAAGCCGGGACATCACGCAAATGAAATCCCGACCTACATCCAACCCCTTGAACCACGGGTTCGTCGACACCTTGGGGATTACGGAATGTAACCACCTTCCCAGTTCCCCTCTGGTCCAAGCATTTTGCCAACTGATGATCGTATTCTGACGTACAAATGAGAAAAATTCATTAAAGGCAATTGGTCTTTCATAAATTCCACCGTTTGTTGCGCCCACCTTAGCCAAAGAGTCCGCTTTCTCATTGCCCGGTATCGAGCAGTGAGAAGGGACCCACGCTAAGGTAATCTGATACGATTTTGAAGTAGAATACTTCTCTCAGGAAGTTCGGCTACATAGGGATGTGAAATGAAAATCTAAAACTGAAAAAAGTGAGAAATATGTCCAATTTCAAATGCTAATAAATCGGTTAGTTTTCGATGGATTTCCTTCGTTTTTGCAGCAATCGATTAGAAAATCTTCTAAGATTCCTACCAAATGCATGAAATTGCAATTTTATTATTCGAACTATTGTACTATTGAAAATTCTTAAGCCTTGTCAAAACACAAAATTCGTCCTCTGATTGGTCGTTATACGATTGCTTTCTCAAGCACGGTCGGCAGAGTTATGGACCTAGTAAATTGGAAATGCATCATTTGGCCTATATAAGAGCTTCATCAGATAATAAACAGACATTTCATCGGATATTAGATTGAACAACTGAAATTTGAAGAACACAAATGAATATTTGAAGAGTTAATATTTTCTCGTTTTGCGCTATAATCCAAAGTTAATTATCTTCATCTACATGCATACTCTGACTATTATTACGTGTTTGCGTCGCTTAGTGTTTGGCTACGGTCATGCAGAATGCAAATAACGGTGCGATGCGATTCGGCAAGACGAAATGTGTTGAAACGTATTGCTCTACTTCGCCTTAAAAAGCGCTGTACATTTCACCACGGTAAGGCGAATCGCATCGCGCCGTCATTCGCGTTCTGCATAACCGTAGCCTTTGTTCCATTCCCGTTTAATGATGTCGTATTAAATGTGCATATTACAATTCGGCAGCTTTTCAGTTTCTCATTTGCACAAAATTTAAAAATTTTCAATGAACTTCATTCAAAATATCAAACAAAAAGAAACTACAAAACTGCCAATGAACGGTAAACGTTTATTTACTAGAAAAAATGACTGAAACGCAAACAGCCGGGTTATCTTTCTTGTATAAGTATTCTACTTCAACCTTGCGGTCGTGGCTTTGCATACAACCTTCCTGTGATTTTTCGGATAAAGCACTCAGATGTTCCCGTATTTTCCCCAGGAAATAGAGTGCTTAACATCTTTCATCGATCGGAGAGCCTCAATGAAACTGAGACTGTCCGTAAAGATGAAATAATGGTCCTTGGGCATTTTTTCGATAATCCCTAGGGTGTACTGAATTGCAGCTAATTCTGCGACGTAAACAGAAGCAGGATTATCGAGTTTATGGGAGACGGTTAAATTGTTATTGAAAATACCGAAGCCAGTGGACCCATCAAGAAGTGATCCGTCAGTGTAGAACATATTGTCGCAGTTGATGTTTCGATATTTATTGGAAAAAATTTTGGGGATCTGCTGCACGCGTAAATGATCCGGGATTCCACGAGTTTCTTCTATCATGGGTGTATCGAAAAACATAGTAGAATCAGAAGTATTTGATAAGTCGACACGATTTGGAATATTCGAAGAAGGGTTAATATTATGGGACATGTGATTGAAATACAATGTCATAAAACGGGTTTGAGAATTAAGTTCGATTAACCTTTCAAAATTTTCAATCATAGGACGGTTCAAGACCTCACATTTGATAAGAATGCGAGAAGACAGGCTCCAGAACCGGTTTTTCAATGGTAGTACTCCAGCTAAGACCTCCAAACTCATCGTATGGGTCGACTGCATGCAACCCAAGGCGATACGCAAACAATGATATTGTATTCGCTCCAGTTTGATCAAATGTGTGTTTGCTGCGGAGCGGAAGCAGAAACACCCGTACTCAATGACAGACAATATCGTTGTTTGGTAAAGCCTTATAAGGTCTCCTGGGTGGGCTCCCCACCATTGTCCGGTTATTGTACGAAGAAAATTCACTCTTTGTTGACATTTTTTCATCAGATACCTAACGTGACAACCCCAGGTGCCTTTAGAGTCGAGCCAGACACCAAGATATTTGTGTACCCAAACCTGAGAAATCGTTTTACCCATTAATTGTGTTAGAAGCAGAGCAGGTTCATGCTTCCTAGAAAAAACTACTATCTCAGTCTTCTCCGGAGAGAATTCGATACCTAGCTGGAAAGCCCAAGCAGACAAATTGTCCAAGGTATCTTGCAATGGTCCTTGCAAATCGGCAGCTTTGGCTCCTGTAACAGAGATTACACTGTCGTCTGCAAGTTGTCTTATCGTGCATGAATTTGCCAGACATTCGTCGATGTCATTTACATAAAAGTTGTAAAGAAGGGGGCTTAAACATGAGCCCTGGGGAAGACCCATGTTGCTAATGCGAAAAGTTGCCAAATCGCCGTGCGTAAAATGCATGTGCTTTTCGGACAGCAAATTGTGCAAAAAACTGTTCAAAATTGGAGAAAATCCTTGTCGGTGAAGTTTACCCGAAAGAATGTCAATAGAAACGGAATCAAAAGCTCCCTTAATGTCCAAGAACGCAGACGCCATTTGTTCTTTGCGAGCATACGCCAGCTGAATATCTGTTGAAAGCAACGCAAGACAATCATTCGTCCCTTTGGCACGGCGGAAGCCAAATTGAGTATCTGATAGTAGACCATTTGATTCGACCCAGTGGTCTAAACGACGGAGTATCATTTTTTCCATCAATTTCCGGATACAGGATAGCATTGCAATCGGCCTATAAGAGTTGTGATCAGAAGCTGGTTTCCCTGGTTTTTGGATGGCGATCACCTTCACTTGCCTCCAATCCTGCGGTACAATGTTTTGCTCCAGGAACTTATTGAACAAGTTCAACAAGCGCCTCTTGGCATTGCCGGGTAGATTCTTCAACAAGTTGAATTTGATTCTATCTAACCCAGGTGCGTTATTGTTACAGGACAGGAGGGCAACTGAAAATTCTGCCATCGTAAAAGGCGATTCTATCGCGTCGTGACCCGGAGACGTATCGCGAACAAAGTTTTGCGCAGGAACAGAGTCCGGACATACTTTCCTGGCAAAATCAAATATCCACCGACTTGAAGACTCCTCGCTTTCGTTGACCGTTACGCGATTCCGCATTCTTCGGGCTGTGTTCCAAAGAGTGCTCATCGATGTCTCCCTCGACGTCTCGTTCACGAACCGACGCCAATATCCGCGTTTCTTTGCTTTAGCCAGGCTTTTAAGCTTGGTATTAAGCTCCGAATACCGTATATAGTCGTCGGGTATACCTCCCTTCTGGAAGGCCAAAAACGCGTCGGATCTTTGCGTGTAGACATCGGAGCACTCTTGGTCCCACCACGGAGTTGGAGGCCGCTCTTTGATCGTTACGCCGGGATATTTCTTCGTTTGGGCTTGCAACGCGGCGTCGAGGATTAAGCCCGCGAGGAGGTTGTATTCTTCAAGTGGTGGGTGATGTTGAATCGACTCGACCGCTTTTGAAATCATTTCCTCGTATAACTTCCAATCGACATTCCGTATGAGGTCATACGGAATGTCAATTGGTCGCATGCGAGTTGAACCGTTAGTAATTGAAATAAGAATAGGCAGATGATCGCTACCGTGAGGATCGAGGATTACCTTCCATGTGCAATCCAACCGTAGCGACGTCGAACATAAGGATAGATTCAAAGCGCTTGGGCGCGCTGGAGGTTTCGGGATACGTGTCATTTCACCGTTGTTCAAAATAGTCATGTCGAAGTCGTCGCAAAGGTTATAGATTAAAGAGGAGCGGTTATCATTGTAGGGGGAACCCCAAGCCACACCATGAGAGTTGAAGTCTCCCAAAATCAAACGTGGCGAGGGAAGAAGTTCTATTGAATCAAAGAGTAACCGTTGCCCAACCTGTGCTCTGGGAGGAATATATATTGAGGCAATACAAAGCTCTTTACCTTGTATTGTCATTTGACATGCGACAACTTCGATGCCTGGAATCGAGGGGAGGTTAATACGATAGAAAGAATAGCACTTTTTAATCCCTAAAAGTACTCCTCCATATGGGGTGTCTCGATCAAGGCGAATAATATTAAAATCATGGAAGTTGAGATCAATATTTGAAGTAAGCCAAGTTTCACAAAGGGAAAATGCATCGCATTTGTTTCTATTTATTGAAACTTTAAATGAATCCATTTTTGGTAAAATACTTCTACAATTCCACTGTAAGACAGAGATAGAATCCTTCGTATACGCATATGAATTAGGCATCGAAGGATACAATCGCTGCAAGGAGGGGCCATTGGGCAGTCAACTGCTTCAAAAATGATCTAACTGTTGGGAGGAATGCTGTAAGAAAAATTTTAATTGGATCGGATACATTGAAAGTTTCAAAAATCCAGTCCACAAAGTCAGAAAATTTCACTAATCCAGAGTTTGTTTCATCAACTGGGAATGCAAAAGGAACAACTGGGGTTTTAGATGATCCTGGCAGTGCTGGGAACCCCTTCTGGGACTTTAAATTTGCAAGCCCAGGAGGAGTTTGCTTCGGTTTTTCCGCAGCACTGTTTGGTTTGTTTGTAACTTTCATTTCACTTTGGGAAATCTTAGGACCTTTTCGGGGAAGTTTAGGAGAGGAAATATTTTTCCTCTTTCTAGAGGATTGGCATAAGTTGTTCCCGCTGGTGAATCGTCAGAATCGGTTTCATCAGAGGACAACAGATCAAAGGGGTTCGATGTTATGGTAGAAGTGGTCACGGTCTTCTTCAGCATCTCAGCGTAAGATCGCTTTGAACGCTCCTTAAGTGATCGCTTGATTTTATCTCTGCGCTGCATGTACACCGGGCATGTGGAGAGCTCATGCTGATTTTCCCCGCAGTGAATACATTTTTCAGCATTTACACTGCAAGAATCGTCCGCATAAGTTTTTCCACACTTGCTACATCGTGCCTTATTGCAGCAGTAGGCGGCTGTGTGGCCTAGCTGCTTGCAATTGGTGCAATTCATAACACGGGGTACATACAATCGCACAGGCAGACGAACCCGATCGATCGAGACGTGGCTAGGGAGAGCAGATCCGGCAAACGTAACACGAAGCGAGTCTGACGGAGTGTACACTTTTGTGCCGTTGACAAGAGACACAGACCGCAATTGCTTGCAATCTATGATCTTTACTTTTACGTCGTGACACAAAGCATTTTTGAAGCAGCCAAAACCGCTTGCCAAGATACACTCGACCGACAGACTCGAATCGGTTATGACACCGTCGATCTCCACGTCTCGTGCGGGTATATAAACGCGATACTCGCGTGTGAAAAGCTCGGAGCGAGCAATAGCGTTGGCCTGTTCCAGGTCGCTGACCACGACACGGAGCTTGTTGGGTCTGACCTTGGAGATTTCGGTCACGGCCTTGTACCCCTCCGTCAGGTCTTTCGAAATCTGCAGGATGTTTAACGGTTTCGATTTTGGTCCTGCTTTTGGCCGAAAGAAAACAGTAAAGCTGCCCTGAGATCCGTCCGGGTAAAGCCTGGGGCGAGGGGGGACTGGAGAATTAACAGAGGAAGGGTTGGCAGGAGGGACAAGGTCGGAGGGGTTCGGGGATGGTGGCACGGGAGGCGAGGGATCTACATCCATCGCGCTAAATCTAGCGCACTAGCGCCGACAGAACACGTACCTCTTTACTTCTCCTTTCAGCAGGGTTGGTTGTCCGAACGGTCGAAGCTGCAGCCGTTACAGCCAGCAGCACCAATACAGCAGCTCCAAACAGCCACCAGCAGCGAGCCGGGTGTGTGATCACTCAGCACAGCGACACAACTCGCTGTCAACTGTTGGCTTCTTCTTTTTCCTCCTTTGTGTTGAGATTCTGATGATGTAAACTTGACAGAAAATGTATGGTCGAACTGTCAAAACGACGCAAACCCAGAAACAACGAGTCAATTATGTTGCGTATCTGATTGAGATCCCTATACTCTCATTATCACTTAATAACATCGATACAGTCCTTTGTCCGATTCTATAAGCCAGAGCCCTGTGTGTTCAATCAAGTGTTGGCAAAGGACATTATTGTGGTAAATAAAACGAATAAATTGTCTAGTACAACATTCGAAAGAACAAGAACAAGTGTCTTAGAGAGTAGATTTTTCGAGCAAAATAAAACATATTCCATCAGTTTCCACCGTTTCATGTACTTTTAAGACACTTGGAATGGAAAACATTTTTCAAATATTCGAATTCCATGTACCTCCCGTGTATGATTTTTCAAATGACATGAAAGCATTCAACATTTTCCACGAGACACAATCTTAATTTTGGTTGAAATAATTTGCTTTGTGATATTTTGCCATTTTACTTATAATTTTCCAATTCAACATTGCCACCCTAACGACAATGATATAACAAATATTATATTTTCAGGAATTTTTCTATTCGTATTCAGTGAAAAGTGATTTTTTTCATTTTATACTCATTTTTACACAATATTATAAACCACTCTATGTCGAATAAATGAACCACCCTAATGAAACATAATGTATTCGATGCTAGTTATAGTGTATATCATTATACAAGCTATTTCGAGAGACTAGTGATCAATTTCAAAAGATAAATTCTAAACATTTTGATCTCCGCCTTCCACAATTGAAAAAACGAGAGTAAATTTTTGCAACAAAAAAAAAAATTTCAGATGACACCAATTCTCGACGTTTCATGCGTTTTTAAGTCATTTGGCATCAAAAAAAAAATTTCGAAAACCGAAATTTCACGTACCCCTCCCTTGGGTGATTTTTCGGTTTTCAAAAAAGCTAAACTTCAATCGCTTTGCGCCACCCCATTTTAAGTCCGATTGAGCTGAAATTTTGCACAGGGTGTTTTTTCGAGCAGGAGAACATTTTGTATTGTTTTTTTTTTTTTTGAAATTCGAGATGACCATTTTGGCTGGCACCCTAATGTACCTATACTTCTGTATTTATCACGCAGCAAACGTTGTGAAAAGTAAGTTTCAAAAAAAGTTTACAATTATCTTCGAACCATACGTTTGCAAAAGAGTAGACTATGATAATTGGGTTTATTCTGGTACTCATTTAATAATCCTAAAGGCCCGAATCTGAGAGCCCGAATGCACACACGGCGTAACAACGCCTTCCTAACGAAGATTGTCAGTACCTTTTTGAAACCTTGCAGATTCTCTAGGATTCCTCACATTGGATTCGTGAGCGTCCTTGAAAAGGATTCCTTAAACAAGAATCCTCAGGAATGCCCTGTATATGGCTCCAAGATTCTTGAATAAAAATCGTGAGTGGGAATCCTCTGAATCGTGTTTGCGATTCCTTTCACGATTCCATCACCAAGTTATAGGTATTCTGGGGATTCTTACTCAGGATTCTCTGCGTGTTAGTAAGGGACCTTCCACTCATCTACACGGAAGGCGCTCCGCCATGTACACACCTTATTGTCGTCATGGCTTCCAATTTATGTTTGTTAGAGGAAAAATAGAACAACATACCTCTCGGTCAAAACTCGAATCACCAGCAGGCGGAAAATGATACAACACGGTGTTGTCAGCGCCTTCGCCAATAGAAGGCGACACAAAAAGTGCAACGTGTGGAAAGCACGTCTACACGGAAGGCAGTCAAGTGCTCAGTAAAAAACAGCAGGCGACAGCCTTATTTGCTAGAAGGCGAAGCTGGAAGGTTCTAGCTTGAAGGCGTCCTAACGAAAGGCGCTATCAAGCCTTCTAATTTATACGGAGAAGGCGTCATTACGCCGTGTGTGTATTTGGACCTTAACCGATGCAATATTGAAAGTGAAACCGCAGACAGACGTCCAATCTAAATCTCCAACATAAGTTAAATGTTATAATACTGGCAATACACCACCAGATAGTGCTGTACACCTGTGAATTGATTTTGTTGCAAAAATAATCTCCCTATGCGCCAATGGTTTTCCTTATTGTTTTTCGAGATGAAAAAGGGACATGGAGAAAGAATGATTTGCATTTATTTCAAGGTAAGTATAGACACGTGATCGCGCACGGCCCTACTTTGTGCTGACTTTCGCCCTTTAGCATCACGATGGGTAATTACGGCCCAGGGAGAAGTTTTCTTTTATACAACGACACGACACAAATGTTCACTATTTTACTGTACATTTATTCTAGACGGAAAATATTTAAAACTGGGCAGCGTGCCGGACGCAAATCGACTAACAATTATTGTGTTTCTAAGCCGACTTTTATAGCTGCTCGCAAAGAATGACCAACTTTGGCAAGAGGCGCAAATAAATCCTAATTGTTGGAAAGCGAAACGCGCCAACTAGCTTGGATTGGTTCTCGCGTCACTCACGGCGTCGTAGACAGTCATTCCCTTTGTAGTGCGGATGGTGTGACTCAACAACACGCTTTCCGCTTGCAGAAAATGATACCTTTGAAACAGCTGTTTGAACAGGGATGCAAATGAATCCATTTTTTTAGGTGCCATATGGACGATATAACACAAAGTTCGTAATAAATTACGCGCCCTTTTGACAACTCTGCTTACGTTAGTTAGAAGTCTTCATTTTTTCAAAAGAAAAATATATTTGGCAATATGTGTGTTGCTAATTCTTTACCAATCCTAAAGTGACGTAAGCAGATCGCATATTACGAACACACAACAGGAGGAAAAAGTTGCGCTTCGGTGGAAGATTCGCAATCAACTGAATCACCTAGTCGTCTCTTTTCATCCGATACGCTGCGTTCTTTTTTTACGCAGGTTATTTTTTATGTGTGGTTGGCAAATGGTTGGACACGTGTAACTTGAGACCCCATTGTGGTAATTTACCTCTGTCCAGCAACTCCTATCCCAACCTCCACGAGGTGCTGACCGGGATACGAGTAACCTTAGCGGAGATCGATTAACAAAACCCCGGTGGAAATTATGGTCGTATGTTGACTGGGAAGGGGGTCGTACGCGGCTGTATTCCCATATTAGGGACGGCGTACTACAGCATCTGACCCGGAGCGGGCGGCTGAATTATGGAATACTGTATCCCGCCAGCTACACCTAAGATGACAGCCCCATCAGCAGGATGTAGGTATCGCGACCCTGGTAAGGTAGCATACCAAAACCTTTCTTCAACCACGAACAACGAAATTAGAAATACGGAATGGATCAATCGGTAAAGGCCTAGGCTACGAACCCGGAAAAAGATTAGGGTAAACGATTGGAAATCGGGTACTTGGAACGTCCGATCTCTCAGCGCGGGCTTGCTTGCTTGCTCGAGAACTACAGCAGCAGGGAGTCGAAGTTGCAGCGATTCAGGAGGTTCGGTGGCTAAATGCCGGAGAAAGGGAATTCCGGGCAGTAGAGCTTATTGCACGCACTCTTTCAAGTACCACATCTACTACAGAGGCGTCAAAGCAGCGGAACAGGGCGTCGGTTTCATAGTACTGGGAAATCAGAAAACCAGAGTCATCTACGACGAGTGCCCAAAACACGACGTAAAAGTCGTCATCGGAGACGCCAACGCACAGGTTGGGAGGGAGGAATTCTCCCGTCCGGTCATTGGAAGGCATAGCCTCCACTCGTCAACCAATGAAAACGGCCTGAGGCTGATAAACTTTGTCGCGGCAAGAGGAATTGCCATATGTAGCTTCTATTTTCCACGTTTGAATATTCGGAAACACACCTGGAGGCATCCAAATGAAGAAGCCTGTTACTAATATTAGGTCTTTTCAGGGACCAAACCTTGACTCTGACCATCATCTCGTCGTTTGTAAGATCCGCGCACGGTTGTCGAATGTGCTGAAGTCTCGCACAGAGAGGACGACGTGTTTCAACATTCAGCGGTCGAAAGCTGATGGCGTGCAGCAGAATACACCAGAGAGCTAGATCAACGGATCGCAGAACAGCAGGAGGAAGAAGTGGAAGACATAAATGGGCTGTGGAGCAGTATCCACGGCGCTATCGAAACGACTCCGAGAGAGGTGGTAGGTACGGCGCGTGGAAGACAGCGTAATGGCTGGTTCGTTGCCGAGTGCCAGAGAGTGACAGATGAGAACCGTGCCAGGAGCCGCAAGCTCACTGCGGCTACGCGTCAGAACAGAGAGAGGTACAGGGGGGCGAGAGCTGCCGAAAATAGAACCAACCGTCGGAAGAAGCGCGAACGGATGACCAAATTCCGAAAGACTGGTTGGAAGGCCTCATATGCCCTATCTATAAGGAGGGACATCTACTGAATTGTTGCAAATATCGAGGCATTACGTTGCTCAACTCCGCATATAAAGTGCTCTCCTGTATCCTGTTCTTCAGATTGAGACCGTTAACGGAATCCTTTGTTGGCGGAGGGGTGGATTTCGAGCTGTGGCAGATCATACTGGAACACGGTTTTTCGACGAAACTAATTAAGCTGAGTCGTATGACTCTGGAGGGATCAAAATCATGTGTGCAGATAGCGGCGAGACATCAACCGCGGACGTAACGTTGAATGAACTGAAGCAGGGGGATGCGCTCTCTAACTTACTATCCAACATCGCCCTTGAAGGTGCAGTACGAAGAGCATACGTGGAAAGAAACGGTTCGATCATCACGGAATCTCACATGCTTCTTGGTTTTGCGGACGACATCGATATCATCGATATGAACCGCAAGACAGTGGAGGAGGCCTTCGTACCTTTTAAGAGGGAAGCAGCAAGATTGGGACTTGTCATTAACTCTGCCAAAACCAAGTGCATTGTAGCTGGCAGGGAGCGTGGGAGTTCCCGTGGTGTTGGTGCTGAGGTGGAGATAGATGGAGAACGATTTGAAGTGGTTGACGAATTCGTTTATGCTGGTACACACCAAAATTTCTCTTTATGGTTCAGCAAAGTACATTGCTGAAAGTGTATCAGCAAACCACTTGTTTACTGAATCACAGCATTTTTTTCAAAAGTTTACTGTAATTCAGTTTTAGAATTTACCGAATTTCGTTCAGTAATAAACCAGTATTTCATTGATAAATTTACTGAAAACCAGTAATCGAATCAGGGATTCGCGAAAATACAGTAAAACTATTTGCTGAACAGAAAACAGTAAATTAATGTTTGCTGGAATCCAGCGAAAGAATTGATATGTCACAAAAAATTTACGTCAAGCTGTCATTAGTAAAACCCGCCAAATCGCTGTGCAGCTGGTATGGGATCACCGCTAAGCTCCTGATAGCCTATATGGGACCATAGCTAAGTCCCTGTTGGGCTAGATGAACCTAAAAGTTGACATCTCTAGTTCAACAGTAATTTGGCTATAATCCGATGGGCGGATGGAAGCTGGTGCCTGAGGGAAACAATGTTCCCTTGAACTAACTGGTAAGCCAGCAAATTGATTTATGCTTTGCTGAATGTTATGCTGTGCTGAATAATCAGCAAATTTCATTTTGTCAAACAGATTGCTGGAAATACAGCACACCAAAAATCAGCAAAATTTTGCTGGTTTCCAGCAATGAAAATTTGGTGTGTACGCTTGTGACATGTGACAACGATATGAGCCGTGAAGTGAAACGACGAGTTGCAGCTGCGAACAGGGCCTTCTACAGACTAGGTAACCAGCTGAGGTCCCGTAGTTTGCAAACTCGCACAAAACTAGCGCTGTATAGGACGCTGATACTCCCGGTGGCCCTTTACGGACATGAAGCATGGACGCAGAAGGAAGCTGATAGACGAGTGCTCGGAGTTTTTAAGCGTAAAGTTCTGCGATCAATACTTGGCGGTAAACTGGAAGATGGCGCAGTTGCATGAACCTCGAGTTGTACCAGATATACAAACATGCTGATATAGTGAAGATAAGGCAGCGGGGCAGGTTCAGTGGGCTGGACATGTAGCCAGAATGTCTGACGAGAGAGTCGCCAAAACTATCTTCAGTAGAGAACCAGGGAGAGGCCGTTGACTCCGTGGTAGGCGCTGCACGCGGTGGATGTGCGCGGTGGAAAAAGATGCACGATCTGCTGGTGTACGAGGAGACTGGAGGACGGCTGCCCAAGACAGAAGAAGATGGACATCTCTTATTCGTTCGTCCCTAGACCGGTGAACGGTCCGTTAGCCAACAAAGTAAAGTAAGTAAGTATTCTATGCGTTTCTTTAAACGCAAATGTTTTTTTCGATAACGCGGATTATTTTAACGCGATTTGTAAGATCATTTGTACGCGGTATCAAATAATATCAAATTAGTTCAGTTTAAGTAAATCTAATCTAATCTTTTCAAAGCGGTATAATCAACCGCGTAAAAAATACCCCAGTGGATGGTAAGTCGGTCGGACAAAATGTGAGAGCGGCAATCGTGACAAAAATCACTTCCACAAGACAGTGTGTGTGGTTCATCGAGGCGTGCGTGGAGCATAGCGCAATAGTGAAGGGTGGGATATTGGTCTTAGGCAAAACTATCTCCTCGGTAGTTTAACTGGCCAAAACACCATGCCGAAGACATCGTAGATTGCGGGTTCATGTCCCGTCTGGACGAAAGAAATTTTTTCTATGTCTAAATCACATCCTCAACCTGTGTTCATTTTTCGCAACCTCGAATAAATCACATACATTGCCTATTTTATAACCTAAAATGTAAGGCATAGGACAAAAGTTTTAATTAGCTCATGAAGCTACTGAAGCTACAGAGAGACTAATCTCTTGAACTGGGACTAGCATATACAGTCATCCCAGTATTATGGGTCACCAGTATTATGGGTCAGTCTGCCCTTTGTATTGCTTTTCAACGTATGTCCATAACTTATATAAGTTAATTTGATGTTTAATGGACGTGAACAACATTTCTCTATGCTTTTTGTGCGAAACCGCTGCACTAATGAGCTAAACTCTTGGGTTTTTGAATAAATGTCGGTAGACTCCCGACAGCCTATAATTTGTTGTTGTTTCCACCACAGTCGCAAAAAGTCGGTCGTGAGAATAAGGCGTCGTTTTATTCAACAAAATGAATGAAACCGTAAATAATTGATATGTATTTATAGAATTATGTAATATCCGTTCTGAATTTCGTGTTTTTACTATTTTTGTACGCTGTTCAAAATTGGCCCATAATGCTGGTCATGAAATTCGGTTTTCCCAGTGTTATGGGCCACCCAGTAATATCGGCTAAGCTATATTTTCTATTGGTTTTTAACACATGTAAATGACTTTTAAAGGTCAAATTGTAGTTTAGTGAAGGTGAATATCATTTCTCTGCATGACTCTACATGTTCTCTGCATTCACGATTTATATATTTATGTATCGGCATTTTAAGCAGTGTAGAACAGTTATGCTCGTTTATCCTGAATTTTCATTATCTTGCTTTAAAGTCAATTTTAACCCTGTAAAACATTTCTAGTCTTTGATTACTGTACCCAGTTTAAAAATTTAGGCTTCTTCTTGGCTTTATAAGCGCTCGCTGATGGTTCATCCCGCATTTTCACAGTTATCAATTGCGCTTATGCTCTAAGGCAGCCGACCGAATATCCAACCTCGAAATGCCAGACGACTGTATCGGGAATCGAAGTCTAGCCTTCCAGACTGGACTGCTGTGCTCTTTCCAACGGAGTTATAAGGCCCCTATTGTTTAAACATATGAGTATTCAAAACATGAGAAAAACCAAAACTTCGATAAAGCCAGAGCAAAATATTACAATAATGTATTATCGAAATTGATTCAATGTCTTTATGATATTCTAACCTTCCTCTCGATGTTAACTTCACTGTCGGAATTACTCTTTAAAATAATGTCTCTGTCTCTGCAACAAAAAATATTTGTCTGGTTCTTAATACTGGGAGCATTGGCCCATAATACTGGGAGAGTCAAAAAGTAGCCCAAAATAGTGGTAATTGGAGAAGCATACCATTTTGTCAGTTTTTGATTGAATAAGTTTTGTAAGAACGGAAATGTATTCTCAACATCAAACTTCAATGTATTTTCTACAAGTTAGTGGAAAAAACAAGGTGTAATCTTGTTTTTTTTTTTGACTTTTAATCGTTTATTCAAAATCACAATAATTAGCTGGCTTAGCTGGCCCATACTACTGGGATGACTGTACTACAGCTGGGTTGTTAGGCCAGCATCGTACGTCGAGATCAGCTTGGGAGTATTTATCATTTTTCGATGTTTATAATATGTTAAATCAATTGAAAAAAAAGATACCAATTTCAGAAAACGTTGTGCCACTCGTAAATTAGTTATAACAATAACGAGACATGCTCATACGATATCTGGGAATTGTGAAAATTACCAGGTAAATAACATAAATAAGTAAATAAAATATCAATGATGTAATATAGAAATAAATCACGGTTTATCTTATGTGCCCGCA
Organism: Wyeomyia smithii; assembly: GCF_029784165.1. Taxonomy (NCBI): domain Eukaryota; kingdom Metazoa; phylum Arthropoda; class Insecta; order Diptera; family Culicidae; genus Wyeomyia; species Wyeomyia smithii. The sequence continues at coordinate 125,940,762 of NC_073695.1, read as the reverse complement.
TGATTCTCGCTACTACCAAACTGACGATTGCTCACGCGAAGAATAATTTATATCAATAAAAATACAACGAACAATGTCATGTACATAGGCTCATTGTAAGTTCGAAATATTTTATTATTGATTATTCTATCATAGCGATAGCGATGTTGCTACCCTTTACTAATAGGTGCATTCTTAATTACAACCAACCATGATTACTACATACTTGAAATTTTAATAACCTTTGATTTGATAGAATCGCTATCTTGGAAATATTGTTTCGATTATGTTTTGATTTTGGTATTTCGTTGATGCCGATGATTCACCTGCTGTAGCCATTAATGCAAGTAACGAATATGTTCTTACATCCAACTCAAATTTATAGAAGTTTTAGAGTTGACCTAAAATAAAAATTATTCTAAGCAACGAAATATACTGTAATTTTTTAGGAGAGTTGATAATTTTCTCGATTGTTTTTGAAAAATGTTTTATGAAAATTTCTATGTTTGAAACATAGCAAACTGATCAGTTGAAAATCATTATTTATCGTTATTTAAAAACATTACGTTTCAAGGACAAATTTACACGAACAATGCACCAATCAACTATCAACGAATTTAACATAGTCATTACAATTAATAATAATTAATCGTGGTTATTTAAGATGCTCACTGTTGTTGGTATTAAGAATTTTCGCTATAGGTACCTGCCAAAAATTTCTGTACAATCTGTTGATTTCCAAAAAAATAGTTTTGAATTACAAAATCCTAATCGTAGACATCTTTGTTTGTCATTGACAGAATTGCACTCAACCAATCAAGGTTCATGTGGTTGGCGTGCAGCCAAACCGAATCAAGCGCCAAAAATATTATTTCGAGTTTTCTGCAAGGTGCTTCAGAGAATTATTGCTCTAACATCATTTAAAACCAGTGGTGGGCACCATTCCGCTAATTCGCTAATCGCTAATTAGCGTCGCTAATTTTCTTTTAGCGGTTTAGCAAATTCGCTAATTTTTGAACTAGTTAGCGAAATGTTAGCGTCACTAAGATTTTGGCCTTCGAAACGCTTATCACTAATTCGCTAAATTTTTAGAGAAGCGACAAAAACTATTTACAAACTTAGCTGACTGCGCACATAAATTGCTCCGAATGATAAACATATCTTACTGCGAAAGGTAATTTTGGACCGTATGTTTCATTGACAACGTTCAATTGTTTTAACTGTCTAGAATTCCTGTCTTTGGGACTTTTTTTTTCTTTTTAACCTAGAAAAGGGTTGCAGTTATCGTACAAGCCATAGTAGCATTCTGAACAACAAGCTCTAGATTAAATTTTCGCCACGTCAAAAACTTCTGTAAATTGCAATGCGCTTGAGATTATTATAATTACGATTTTACTTTTCGATTGAGATAATAATTAAGATTTCATAAAATCATTCCTAAAAGTATACAGGCAGAATCGCGTTTGTTGCTCTTTGTTTTCACAAAATCCTCAAGTATGAACACCGTTTTGTGAATTTTGAACCTCATATTGTAAATAGCACTCAAAAGTAATTATTTTCGTTTGTTTTTATTACAGACCATATGACAATCTATGCATGATAAGTTAGCGATTAGTGATTTGCGAAAGTTCCGCTAATGTGGGTTTAGCGCTTAGCGTCTAGCGATTATCGAGCTAATTTTTTAAGTTAGCGGATTAGCGATTAGCGTCGCTAGATTTTCAGTTAGCGTACCCAGTTAGCGGTGCGTCACCATTGTCGAAATAAGTTCTTTCGTCGATATTAGATGGCAGAAATATTGCAGGAACGAAATCGACCAAACGAAAACTTAAACTATTGTTTCTTGATTACTATTTATAAGATATAGGAATATAAAAACAAACAATACTGCCGTGATATAACATTGTGATGTATATCCACTTGATCAGTTTTTCAATACGGCCCAAAAACGACCGGGTTACTGGTCTTTTTCGTATTAAAATGGTTCTTACGTCACTTTGTTTTTTTAATTTAAAAGAACGTATGAATAAGTAACATCTCAAAGGAAGATACCAACAGATGGGTCTTCGAATAACGAACAAATTTCCATAAAAATCCCATATTCCGAAAAATGGCATTTACGTTCTTTTGTTATCTCCCGGCAGAATACGATTATTTTAGCCTATTTTCCTTTAAGCATGAACCCGAATACGGAAATACCCATACTGGGTGGTATTCGGCCGTTTCAGGCAGTTTACCAGAAACCAGATAGTGCAATCTTGAATTTAGATACGGTATCGATTTTCGGCTTCTATGCAACCCGATTTTTTAGGCTGTTTCCGGAAAACTGGTTGAAATAATTTCATTAGAAACTGAAGAGTCCAATACTTTTAGTTCGTTGAAGATAAAGCTGAGTGTTTGCATGCCTTTGAATTAATGTGAAATCGCGGCCACGACCCAAGTTACACTGACTGAGTTTTATTAATTTATTTATTTCTGGTCCCATTGATTTACGGATTTCAATTTTTTTTATCAATTTACAGGTTTCAAAATTTTCTGTCAATAATCAAAGAAAAAATCAAGCAACTATCCGCTTAGTAGTAAACTCACTAGCAAAAAAAAACATGAGACGAAGAAAATATTTCTTAATTTATCGTTTACTGAATAAGACAGCATATATTTTTGACAAATAGATTAAGCAAATAATTTGATATTACACAGCAAGCAAATATTGATCGTCGTTTCAAGCAAATATTTGCTTTGTATAATGCACACTATGAAGCTGCTCTACACTTCTACGACGTAAGTTTCGTGTTTTTATACGATATTTAGTTTTATTGCAATATTGTAAGGAAAATTTTGCTTGTACATAAGAATTCTCACATTTCAATTTTGCTCTATAAAATAAAAGTTGTGGGAAAATTTGTGTTTTGTTTGTATTGGAGCACTGCAAAGAGGCTTGAGGTATGCCTAACTCTTACCCATAACATATTAAATTTGGCTCCATTTGTTTAATTGGTTCTCGGGTAATTGGGGCATTTGTTTCCCGACCCTAAAAAGCCCTGCATACAAATATTCACGCCAATCCGTTCAGTAATTTCCAAGTCTTCAAGGAACCGATCTGTCTGTCATTTTTGACGTAGGACTACGTCTATCTGGAAGTTAGGTACCCGAATTTGAAAATCTAGTAATTCAACCAGGGAAAACCAAGAAAGAGTGGTCAGGTTTTGAGCGCTCATTTTTTAGTCATTTATAATCAGATTATCGAGGTTCTGGCATCAATCGATCAGAAATTCTTTTACGGTTAAATTTATGTAACAAAAACAACCTATTGTTTGAAATACACTATTGAAAAATTGGTAAACAACATCGATTGTCTAAATCATACCGAGCAGCCAATCACTACCTTTCTTCCCAAGCACAGCCAACACTAACGAATACAACCGATCTGACTTTGTAAACGATTTGTTGCTGTTGTTGTTGTCACTTTCTGTTTCCGATGCTTTTTTACTTCCCTTACCATTCTCATCTCTTCTTAACTCCTCCCTCTTTCCAACTAACTGACGAAACCTTGATATGAAAGGTCATCATTTTCATGCTACAACCGTACCAGTGACATACGGACGCTAGATGCCAGCCGTTGAGAGAAGGAAAGGCAAAATTGTACTAGTCATCTCGTGTCGGTTTCACCCGTAATGCTGGCGGCTGTTAGTAGTACATGGCTAATGCAAAAGTATTAAAATAGCTGGAATTCTGGCCGGAATAACCAGAATCATCGGAAACAAGCACCTTTTGGTGCCTCAGAGTATCGTAATTGAAGTGGCTAGTTGAATTCTCTCTTTTATAAAACGTCTCTTCTCTTTTATAAACGGAAAGCCTTCAAAATTAGCATATTTTTCTTGGTGTTCATTTTTCGACAGTGGCCGATGCAGTGAATCGTTCTGGTCTCAAATACCGAATAGGTTCGTATTTACTGTTTACTGAGAAAGGGAGAATCTACCGAATTCGCTAAATCAAATGTTTGTCTTGTCATTACAAGCTACGAACAAATGCTTTTCTAATTTGAATATCTGCAAAGTGCCAATAAATGTAAGGTTTCATTCACATATTTTATTTATATTGATTATTGTTCAAAGCGCTTTAATGTCTCAGCACATAAAAATGCACTGTTGGATAAAAAATATAGAAAAATACCGTAGTCCTACTTAATGCGGTCGTGTCTTTGATACCACCTTCCTACTTTTATAGGTTTAGAGGAAGTAGATAGAAGATTTACAGATTCTAGTGAAAAAGAATCCATGTTATAGAAAACTTGTTCGAACATCATTAAATAAATATCACTGCTTAATTTACCTGAAAAATCCTAATACAAACTGCAGAACAAACAATCCCATGGTAATGCAGCCAAGCCAGGAATGTAGCGAGTAAAAATTCGGATTGTTCGTTTGATTGTGCGAGTCCCAGACCGCGAGAAATCCAATTACAATGCAAGGAATAGAACATGCGTGGAAAAACGTGTGGCACAATTTGACTATAAGATGAGAGCAACAACGGCAGATACGGTAAAGTAATATAGCTAGAAAAAAAGAATGGTCGTTAACAAATAGAGCTCCTTGATATTTTCAACCATTCAAACTTACAGAATCCAGACAAAGTAATGTAACCGCCAACCATCAGAACTGGATGGAGATTAAATTGTAGCTTGGGATCGTCCATATTGATACCTTTTCGATAGTATATAACCCAGAATATTGTCAAAACCGACGCGGCAATGAGTAATATCGATGAAACAACCACTACTAAAATGTACTCGAACCATGCTCCACAGTTCCAAACGCGATCGTCATCATCATCATAGCGTCTATATATAGAAGAAGGGAACAATTAGTTCAAGTTAATTTGAATTACCGATGCTACAAGGGAAAAATCAATACACACTGCTCAATTATAAATTAATTTTTCGTCTTACATGCGATAATCGATGGTTAAGATTATCAATTCTGTCCATTATCACACAGTTCCAAAAATTGAAGTATACAACTAATTCAAATGAAACCAAGGAAAGAATAGGCAGAAAAGTTTACTTATCATGATGACTCATGACTAAACACAAATTACTAGTTTAGAAAAATAGCAAATGAGCACTAAATTTTATATTAAAACGGATAAGAGTTAAAGTTTTTTTTTGTTCTAGACAACATAGTCTGTTGGCTCGTTATCCACAAAATACAATAAATTGAAATCAAAAATACATCATTTAACAATCACGAAGTTGTCCTCTTATATATAAACTTAGTCTATTCTTAAAAGTTGCTAGTGACATGTTGATGTTAACAACATGGTGAAATTCATTGAAAGATCTCATAAAGCGGTATGTAGATTCATGTTGTGAATAATTTCGATTTCGTTGCGGAGGGCTTAACACTAATGATTTTTTTAGCGTAATCGGATTGTTATACCAAAATACTATATCAGCAATGTATACTAATGCGCACGATTCTTGATATGAAGGTAGTTGAGCACCATTGCATCTGAGGTTCCGTAAGGCAAAACATTCGAATTTTTATGAATCCCTTCGATTCACGGAATGTGCGTTGCATATTGGGGGTGCCAAACAACACTCACAAAGTCCAGTTCACTCCTCTCTGGCGCTTTGTAAATAGCTCTTATGGAATAAGGGTCTTCGAGATCACGACCGTACCGTCTCACAAGAGGAAACAATTTTAAGCTTTCTGTGTATACTTTATCAAAAAGGTAAGTAAACGGAAGTGATCTGTCAAATATAACGCCTAGATCGCGAACTTTACGTGGCAGCTCACTTCCACTGGAATGATACTTAATCTCGGCGAGAGATATTTTACGAGAAAAGGTCATAACTGAGCATTTGTTCACGTTAACGTTTAGGCTACAATCGAGCAGAATTGTCCAAAACTTCACCTGCCCTGTTGTAATTTAATGCAATCGCTGTTTGTTTTGATAGACAAGAAAATTTTCCCATCAGCAGTATGAATCAGAGTTATAACCATGCTTCTCTTTTCTCCTCAGAAAAACCTCTAGAGTGCAGGAGAACATCTTGCACTGCGGAAACAACTACACGGGTAGAAATAAAATCTCGAAAACGGGTAAAATGACTCATGATTTCATGATTTGGATGTATTTTCATGGTATGAATATACACCATGAGTGAAGACTCATGGAATCATGAGCCAATTGTTTGTAACGCACCCCGTGCGTTACTGTTTCGCTGACATCATGAGCACTTTGGATTGAAACCATGATTTATGGGTCATGAAATTTGACTCATTTGACTCATGAAATCGGGCGTTCAATTTATGAAATCTCTCTTTGACTCATGGAGTTCCAAAAATTGAAGTATACAACTAATTCAAATGAAACCAAGGAAAGAATAGGCAGAAAAGTTTACTTATCATGATGACTCATGACTAAACACAAATTACTAGTTTAGAAAAATAGCAAATGAGCACTAAATTTTATATTAAAACGGATAAGAGTTAAAGTTTTTTTTTTGTTCTAGACAACATAGTCTGTTGGCTCGTTATCCACAAAATACAATAAATTGAAATCAAAAATACATCATTTAACAATCACGAAGTTGTCCTCTTATATATAAACTTAGTCTATTTTTAAAAGTTGCTAGTGACATGTTGATGTTAACAACATGGTGAAATTCATTGAAAGATCTCATAAAGCGGTATGTAGATTCATGTTGTGAATAATTTCGATTTCGTTGCGGAGGGCTTAACACTAATGAATTTTTTAGCGTAATCGGATTGTTATACCAAAATACTATATCAGCAATGTATACTAATGCGCACGATTCTTGATATGAAGGTAGTTGAGCACCATTGCATCTGAGGTTCCGTAAGGCAAAAAACTCGAATTTTTATGAATCCCTTCGATTCACGGAATGTGCGTTGCATATTGGGGGTGCCAAACAACACTCACAAAGTCCAGTTCACTCCTCTCTGACGCTTTGTAAATAGCTCATATGGAATAAGGGTCTTCGAGATCACGACCGTACCGTCTCACAAGAGGAAACAATTTTAAGCTTTCTGTGTATACTTTATCAAAAAGGTAAGTAAACGGAAGTGATCTGTCAAATATAACGCCTAGATCGCGAACTTTACGTGGCAGCTCACTTCCACTGGAATGATACTTAATCTCGGCGAGAGATATTTTACGAGAAAAGGTCATAACTGAGCATTTGTTCACGTTAACGTTTAGGCTACAATCGAGCAGAATTGTCCAAAACTTCACCTGCCCTGTTGTAATTTAATGCAATCGCTGTTTGTTTTGATAGACAAGAAAATTTTCCCATCAGCAGTATAAATCAGAGTTATAACCATGCTTCTCTTTTCTCCTCAGAAAAACCTCTAGAGTGCAGGAGAACATCTTGCACTGCGGAAACAACTACACGGGTAGAAATAAAATCTCGAAAACGGGTAAAATGACTCATGATTTCATGATTTGGATGTATTTTCATGGTATGAATATACACCATGAGTAAAGACTCATGGAATCATGAGCCAATTGTTTGTAACGCACCCCGTGCGTTACTGTTTCGCTGACATCATGAGCACTTTGGATTGAAACCATGATTTATGGGTCATGAAATTTGACTCATTTGACTCATGAAATCGGGCGTTCAATTTATGAAATCTCTCTTTGACTCATGGAACCATGATTGTGATTTATTAAATCATAAAATGCGAGTCATAAAATATAGCATTTGGCTCCGGGAATCGAGTGTTTGATTTATGAATTTTTGCTTTGGCTTATTCTATCCCATGAAATTATGAGCTGAACTCGAGGAATCATGAGTCACGAGCAGTGCTTGAGAAGGGATCGAAATTTGATTGTGACTGCGATGAATGCACATGCTTTTTTCGTTTGAATTGAACAGCAGAAACGATCGGGCGAACGAAAAAAAGTTTTTCTCTTTCTCTCGTGTGACGATTTTTTTCCAACGATAGCGACCGCAGTTTCGGAGAAGTCGATTTTAAATCTCTCTCGCTCGATCATTTACAATGTATGTTGAACGGAGCAAACTAGAGTATAATCGGCAGCATGTGGCGTGTTTTATTTTCGTTTCTCTCGTTCTCGACTGGTTCTTGACTGGCTGTCTGAACGGTCAAAAAACGGTCGATGAATGCTTTTTCGCTGCATCGGATGGGATTGGGGCACTGCTTACAGATGCACGTTATTTTTTGGTGGAGAAGTTTGTTGTTGTTGTTGTTGATGTTTAGCGATAATTGCTCGAGGACAAATGAGGTGGAGATATAGTTTGAATTTTTCTTCATGCGAAATGCTGAAGTCCGTCGTTGTTATGCGTCGCAAAGCGCCGACAGGCACAAGTAGTGTTTTTACTTCTGCCTACGCGGCTAGCATTATACCATATGTTGCGTTGCGCGCGGCTGTAATTTATATTTTTCCGAAGCTTATTCAGATTTTTGCTTCGCTTATATCATTGGCCCAACAGATAAGCCGATATACTCTATTCTTTTTATATCCATCGTTATCAGTAGGCTAATTTTTCAGTCAATTTTTTTTTCTGATTCGTTATGCATAAATAGTGGAAAAAGACAATCCTTATGCCCTGACAAATCACGTTCTACAATTGAGTTGATAGTTTTGTGATGTATTGGTTGATAACCGTCTTACAAACTGTGTTTTTTAGATGCAAAAAATTAAAGGTAGATTGCAAATCAGCAGAAACATTAGAGGCCACCTAAATTGAATTGTTGAAACTAGCTCAATTTTAGTTGTGAGTTGTTAGTTGTTTCTGGTACCCAGGAGCGGATTAAGGCGAAGGCGAAGCAGGCGGACTTCAAAATTGATGTTTGATGCATGAATAGGATCATCAACAATGTATGGAGAACACTATTAATGTATAACGAAAAAGAATTTCCCGCATACAAATTGACTTGAAAAATCTATCTGTTAGGCCGATGATATAAAGGTCGGATTCGATTATATAGAGACTCGATTTTATATTGACTCGATTATATGTATATGATTCTATTATATATAATTTCTAACTCGATTATACTGCCGTTCCAAGCATAGTTGTCCCAGCGTGCATAAGAACGGCAGTATATATAGTAGCAAGAATTTTTTTTTAAATTTCAAATGTGATCTAGAGCGAACATTTCGTAAGAGAACATCTAGAAAATACGTTACGCTTGATAGAAAGGGAAAAAAATAAAAAATAATTAAAAACAATGAAAAATTTTGTTTTTTTTAAAGAATTGAAAAATTAAAAGAAATTTAAATACCTTAATAAAATTACCTTAATAAAAAAAATTTCAAAAATAAAAAAAAAGAAATTAAAAAAATTTAGAAACAAACGAATAATTTGAAAATTTTCAAAAATTTGAGAAATTCAAAACAAACGAGTTGACAAATCAATATATACTGATCTAACTTTTTCTTTCCATTTGACAGCAATTACACCAGGAATAACTACAAGATATATGTATAATTTTCATAAGAACTGTGTTTGCTGACTTTTAGGGGGATGAGTCAAAAATAAAATTCTTCCTATTTATTCGAAAATAATAAAACATTCATGTAAAATGAATAAAGTACATTTTTTCTCTGATTAGATTATATATAAAATTCGATTATATATAGTGGAAAAAAATCAGAGACTATATATAATCCAGTCTGACCTGTACTTAGCGATGCGAAAATCTAAATTAGCTTCGGACAAAGTAATCCACCGCACAGTGGGGAATCGCTGGCCATCGACCCAACATTGAAAATGTGAATTTCATTTCAATTATATTTTTCCTATAGTTGTATACTATTGAAGTGACAGGATCCAAATTTTTAGAGCATTACGACAAAATTTGAATTTCCTATGATTTTTCAAAGTGTACTGAGTCAGCGTTTTTTAGCGTTTTTCTTGAAAAAAAAAAATGCAATGTTGCGAAATTTGCTGGAGCCCCAAAAGTAACTTGAATCTTGATGACGTCTAAGTAAAAGTTGTCTATAAAATAGTGGAGAATAAATCCTAATCATTGGATAATGTATAATCCTCATCATTGGATAATGTATATATGTATAAATTGACGGAATCAAAAAATTACGTATTTTTTGCATAAAACAGCGTTTAAAGTTTAAACGGCAGGGTTTGGCACTATTGGCACTACTTTTAAAAGATAGCTTGGAAAAAATGCCTTAAAATGCATCTAGTCCGATCTTGCGCAGAGTTGCGCAGAGTACCTTTTTTTCGAAGAGAAACAACGAGTGTTCGGCACATGTCGGATTTCAAAAATGTAAATTTGAATTGTACACTGCAAACCGTCTACACAATAACAAATGGCTCATATTAGTCTGATAATAACAACGTTTTCGAACAAGTTTCAGTATAATTAATCACACTATTTGCATATCTACAAGTTTAACTGATCTATATTTCGATTATTTACGAAGTATCAAAAACTAGTCATTGTTTATGTTTTGGATCACCAGCACTGACTACCAAAATCATATTTTAAGTTTATATCATACCAGTCACATGAAAAAACAATCGTGTAAACATAAACCATGACATAATACATCACCTGCTAATTTCTACAGAGCAAACAGTGAATAGTTATTTTGACGTTAGAAACTGCATTTCGAAAACCCTTCTTGAAGATATTAAAACTGTATTGAAAATGAACACAAAAATAAAGATGAAGGTGAAAGTGAATGGAAAAAAATGCAAATGGAAAAAAATGCGAATGTGATAAAAAGAATCAATAGTCACTTTGAAAAAAAAAATAAAAAGTCATAAGTAATTTTCAACACGAAGCATATTTTTCATTTTTTTTTCTATTTCTTGATAACTGATTAATATTTAATGTTTTTTATGGCATATGAAAGTCTTTCAAGCATCATGCATTTTATTTTCCAAAAAATTGAAGCCGACGTAAAATTTTCCTCATATAATATATATAAAAAACATAAAATTTTCCCTGGCGTTAAAAATACGCATTTTCATGCAAAAATAATATCAAATTCGTACTCAGCGTCCCAAAATTACATAAAAACCATGTATTTTCCATGATTTGAAGATAATTTTTCGCTTGGCCAGTATTTGTATGGAGCCGCCCCACTGTGCACCGCCGCGACGCGAGCTGCGCAACATAAAGTGCTAGCCGCGTTGGCAGATGTAACTACACTACTCATGTCCAAACGCGATGCTTTGATTTCCATGGATGCTTTGAGAGATGTATGAAGAATTAATCAAACAGCTCCAACACCTTACTTTTCCATAATCGCTAAACATTAACAACAACAACAACAAAAACAAGCGCCTCCAGCCACCAAAACGCTGTAACAGAATATACGCATCAGAAGCATACAGCGACTGCCGGTCAAATGATTTTTTTTCCGGTCGTTCATTGCCGCTAAAAATCAATGGATATTGAACAAAAGGAAAATGCGATAAAAATCGTCATAAAGTAGTGCGAACAGGATTGCGAGGATTCTACACTAGAGAGGAAAAGAGATGATCGTAATGCCCGTTCGTTTTATTTTGCAATCGGAAAACGAAATTGAACGCGACAGCTCGGAGAGACGAACGGTGTACGAAGTCTCGCACAAAACGGATAAGATGAAATTGAATGACTGATATTTTTGTGTTCGGTAGAAAAAAGGATTGATCAGAGCACTGTATTAATAAATTAGCGATTAGCGAAAGTTCCGCTAAAATGCATTATGCGTTTAGCGTTTAGTGATTATCGCGCTAAATTTTCCAGTTAGCGGATTAGCGATTAGCGTCGCTAAATTTTCAGTTAGCGATGCCAACCACTGGTTATTTCTCCCAGCTGGTCTCGAGGTAGTGCTTTTTCGATTTTATCACGGTCAAAAAAAATTTTACCGTGAATTTGGCGCAACCGTGAATTTAGCGAAATGATAAAAATTTAATTTTTTGTGTTGGATTCAATTGAAATTTATGATATTTTGAGTAAAATGATGCACTTTCATGGTTGAAGGGGATATAAGTTTAAGATACAAATGAATAAACAAGAAAAGGTTAGTTTATGATGTTTTTCTCCATTACATTCTCGCGAACTTTCTCCCGCCTATCATACATGCAATATCAATATGATTTGTACTGCCCATTCTTTGGCATAGCTAGTAGAATCTAATGCTTGTTTATGTAAAATTGTGGAACCGCTAGATTTCATAATTTTTAAATCCACGCTCTATGAGGACAAAACTGTAGGGTTATTTGAGTTGTTAACAGATTTTTTTTCTCAACTGCTCGAATAAAACGTAATTTTTGCTTCGAAGTCAATGAAATACCTATTTGACGGTTCATTTTTCTCAAAATTATGACACAAATTATTTGTAACAGGTTTGACACTTGGTTGCCTCAGAAAATTGATCAAATAAATTGAGTTCATGAAACTATACACATGCAAGGACACATTATTCTTGATTTAACCTTTTTTTTTAAAAAAAAGCGTGATATAAACGAAAAAAAAACCTGAGAAAATCGAGTGTGAATTTGGCGAACAGTGATAACGACTGTTGATAAAAGCGAAAAAGCACTGTACTATGCTGGCCTAACAACCCAGTCCCGCCTCGGGAGAGATTAGCGCTAGCCCCGCAGTTACCCTGTACACTAAACAGTCGAGTTCCGAATCGAAATGAAGCACCAAGGCTATGTTTTTTACATGTTCAAAGTTACAATCAAATAAAAAACAGTCGATTCAAATTTTGTGAATTTTCAGATCATGGATTCATCATGGATTTGCTCCTTTCCTGGCCTAACAAGCCAGTCGCCGTAGGTTTGAGTCTCGGCTCTGGAGAGACAATTAGTGTCAGTAGGATCCTAGCGCTAGCCCCGCAGTTGTCCTGTACACTAAACAGTCGGCTGAAAAGTCTGTGTATACATAAACAGAATATACAGCTTTGCTTTATTGAAATTTGAAATGTTCGAAAAAAATTTACTTAAAAACTATGTTCTAAAGATTTTTTTCAATTTAAACTTTAATTTAGTTCATTAATTCAGACAGTGCATGTAGCTGGGGAAGTGAAAAATTAGCAAACTAAAAAATATGATGCAGACTTGAAGCTTCGATGTAAACGGGTCGGGACGAAAACAAAATCGAAATCCAATGATGCAATTTAATTTCAATAGTTATTTCAAATCATAAGACTCTTAGTGGCTAACTTTCTAAAGGTATTCGTTTTTTATTCTAAAAAAAGCATTGTAAAATTTTAGTTTTTGATGAAAAAAAATTTTTGAGAGTTACTTGTCGTTCTACACCCGGTTCATTCTTTCATAGCAATGAGCAGCGATGGAAAAAAATCACCTCTAGCGATTTTGAATACATATAAAGGAAGCCTAAGATGCGTTGACATCGTCGTCAGTATGCGAATAACAAAGTATCGGTGTTGGTTCACTCTCTTTGCTTTCCTTTTTACGATATATTGCTTGTCGTTAGCGTACACCACAACATATGGTTCTCAATGTGCACAACTCGGTATATGAAGTTATTCGTCTCTGTTACACAGAGCGATCAGATCTTGTTATGTTATTACCCATGAATAAGATTTTTTGTCAGAAAAAGAAAGAAAATGACAATGTATGCTCTCCTACTCTCGCTCAAGTCAACCGCTGCCGAAGTAGTCCCTTCCCCCACACTTTCCTTCTCACCGCACCACACCTCTGCTGCTGCTCAGGCGACATGATATTCTTCTGCTGCTATTCTTTGTTCCCCTAACGACCGGCATATGGAGAGACAAACACAACGAGCGAATCGCTTCTCAGAGCAGATGTAGTCTAGTCATGTGTTTATTTTCTCCCAGAAACCTACGCACCATATCATCATTTCATTATGTGTTGAGAGGATTCAAGTTTAGTTGCGGACTGTAACACTTCATGATGTGTACATGTGGAGATTAAACGATGATTGCATCATATTCGTTTCGTTTCCATCACTGGCAATGAGATTGATTTTCATTGGTTGAGTAATCGAAAGGCCGAAAATAACTTCTAAATTATTGATCCAATCTCTTTGCTGTCAAAGAATGAATTGTTTTATATTGCTTATATTCAGCGAATTTACACTTGTTACTGTAGAACCATAAATAACCGACGAAAAAGATATATTTTCATATAAAGCACAAATTTCTCGAACTTAATTTCCAAATACCCCATAAACGGAAGAATTTCGAAACTTAGTCACCAAGAGCTTTGGAATTACTAATAAAAAATATTGCATCATTAGAATTTGATTATTCTTTTGAAAGTTGGAAGTCGAAATTCGTCTAACATTTCTCCATCATGAAGTTTTTATTGGAAGTTTTGGGATAATGTCAAGTTTCAATCAGAAATAAATTTCAGGGAACTTCAATTTTTAGCGAATATTTTTTTTATTCGAATCAACTTGGAAACGGAAGCATGTAGGAAGTTAGTTAATAGAAGGGTTTTTGAGCCATAATGCTTTGAATAAAACTTATGCAAAAATGCTTAGACCCTTCCAGAAAATTAATCTCGAGTATGAAAAATTTGTCCAGCCGCGGAAAATACTCAGTTAGGAACGATACCATTCCAAATCACCTGGAAATTCGTAAATATCAAATCCACCATTTTTGATATGGATGAAACTTTGTTCACGTGCAAGCTGAGTATTTTCATCTGTGGATGGAGGAGTTCCATTTGTGGATGGAGTTTTTCTGACTCAAAACTAATTTCCCAAAAGAACGTATGCATTTTGGCACAGGTTTCGTTCAAAGCAGTGTAGCTCAGAAACCCTGAGTTGCACAATAAAACTGTCTGAGAACGACTTGTAGACAACTAATAGTGGTTTACAAATACAATAATTTTTTTCACCAAATTGAAAATTCCTAATAAACACTGAATTTCAATTTACAAAAAAAAGAGTTGATTTTTTTAAATTAAAAAAAACTTGATCCTCTAGCTCAACTTTTGATAGATTTATTGCAATAAACGTTATATCGAATATATACTCCAATAAATCTATGGTTGTTGCTGGAGAACCACAAATAAATAAAAAAGCGTACTATTTAAATTATACTAAATCACTGGAATGTGACTATTCTTAAAAATTTTGAAATTGATCAAATTCTTTAAAACTTAATTTTTAAGTAAAAATTCATCTAAATTTCTCTTCTTCTTCTTCCACCTGCGAAAAACACTCAGTTTGCTAAGTCGAATACGTTTGCAAAGTTTCACTCAAATTAAAAATGGTCGATATTCTACGTTAAGTTATTTGGCATGGAAACGCTTATTCCTAGATTTGGTAAGCGTTTGTGTTAGAATTTGAGAATCAGTGTATGGAATGGAGATGGCCATCAAAAAAGCTCATTATTTTGATGATGGCGGCAAGGTCTGTGCAAGATTTATGTACTGCTTCGATTTTTTCACAAAATAGTTTTAATGAAGAGTTGATTTTAGTTTTGTTTGTTGCATTGTAGATTTGACGAGGGTAGCTTCTTCATTTCGGTAGAAGACAGCGGAATTATTTCCCCGATATCGCACGGAACGCCCGTTTGCTTACAAACACACCACAGAGAGAATTTTTTAGGTTTTATACTCCTCTGCGAGCCCAAGACTGAACACGCAACGGCGTCGTCGGTAAACCTACACCTTACAGGATTTTAAGTAAGCTACCTAACACCCTGGTTAATCGAGTCCGACCAATATATGAGTACAGTGACGTTTCGATTATAACCGCCATAAAAAAAATCGCGTCATATATTTGAAACATTCATATTTCTATTATTTGAGAGTGTAGGTGTTTATGTTAAGTTCTAAATGTTCGGTATAGTTATGCTGTTGGCTACCAGATATTTGTTCTTTGGAGTGAAAAATAAATCCAGCAGCAATTATCAAGCTTTACTTTTTCTAAAAATTGAAGTGTTCATGTAAATCTATTTCAACAAATAATAAGTTCGAATGAGAAAGGCTGGGCCTCACAGCTAGTGGAATAACTTGTTTTTTTTTTTTTTTGGAAAAATAAGTCGCCACGGTTAGATTGTTATGGTTTAATACATGGTAACATGATGCGATCGCTTAATGTCCCCTGACATACTACTTTTTCATACTCTGTCAAAGCATGTGATGCAATATGATTTAAAAATTAGATGAACAATCGCGAGTGTGGAGAGAAAATCTAGATATCGCGCGAGGTGAACTTAATTACTCATATCCTCTGATAAGGATTTATTGTTGAGTATACTCGCTGGTTACGAAATGTTTATTCTTATAGTTTGGTGCGCGCTGTTAATAACAAAAAATAAATCTTTTGGGATTTTCGTAAATGTGGCGTTGAGTTTTTGTATTCACTTGCTAAAATCATGTTATTGCAATGAAAAATATTGAAATCTCTGAATAACGTACAAATTTATAAGCTGAGTTTGGTGAATAGTGTTCATTTTTCAAATAATTAGTCTTCTTCCGAAGAAACATTAACGATTTAGAATACAGTTCAATTCATTAAAATAGAAAATTAGAATTGAGCAAATGCAGATGTGTTATTCTATTATCAACTTTTGTCGAAGGTCGATAGATGTGTGCCTAGAAATGTTGTTTATAGAAGAATTAAGTTTAGGTAAGAACATTCCTTTTCTGATCATAATAATCAAATTAAGCAAAACAGTATACAAATGTGTACGATGTGAAGGGCATCAAGGGATAATAGGGTAGGGAACGGCTTAAGCAGTAGCGCCTATTTTAATCAGTCGAAGGAAACAGGCCTCAAACTTCTGCATTTTGATCAATATCGCCAATTTCAATGATCGTAACGAAAACTTTGATTGTCTAGCTGTCTTACGAATATAAGAAATACCGTTAATCACAAAGAAATCTGTGAACAATTGCAATTGAAACAAATCGACCTATGTTGCAGCCATTCTGGAGAAACTTCGGGTGCTGAAAAAAAACGCCTGCAAAACAGATGGAAACTGCTTAAAATAGGTTCAGGGTGATTGGAATAGTGTTCCTCGATTGGTAACTGTGATTGATGATTGTTAAAGTTTGCTAACTTAGTTTTACAATCTGAAAACAAGTTCTGGCAGAGAAAACGATAGAGAACAGATTGATATACTACTGTTTGAGTTTCACCCAACACATTTCGAGTATTTCGTCTGAATACACAGGCGGTTCCTAAAGCTGCCTAGAATATGTTCCCTACCCTATCTACCAAATTTTTTTTTCTTGTCATTTTTTTATCGGCTTAAATCATGCTAAAACTATTAGAGAATCAAAATCTACATCGCTCAAGTACTGATCTAAACTCAAAATTCGTTCAAATCAATTTTTACCGAACAACTTTCATGCTCCAAAAAAAAAAAAACATTTTTCGTTTATTTTGGCGATGCTCGTTTCTGTTTTTAATTTCAAGGCTTTGTAAACTAGTGGAAGTTACCTATGATCGATATCGTGTTTCAAATTTGTAGTGTAGAGGTCACTGCATCAAGTTTCGACAGCGTTCGTCAGCGTTACATCGTCTCTACAGCACGTGTTTACTCACAAATTCTATTTGTTTAGTCGATCAGCCGTTCTCGTTGTGTAAGTTCATTGTTTGAGTTTTTTTGATACTTTTTAACTGTGAGTTATACTCAAAAGTACTTCAATATGAGTGACATGTTTGAGTTTTGCGTGGGATCGGACGCCAACCGCGTCAAAGTCACTGAGCGTCGCATGTCTGATACCGCGAAACAGGGTAGGCGCAGCCGTAGATCAGATAAAAAAAGGAAGATGAGGAAGATAAAGCCCAGAAAGGACAACTTTACGGCACAGGGGTAGCTGACTAAAGGATAAAAAATTATTAGGGGATTTACTGTTGCGATTCTTAAGATTTATAGCAATTTGAAACTTTAAACGCGTTTTTCTGAAACCCTGTTTTCAAAATCGGCCATTTCAAACCGTCGCCATTTTGCGAAGAAAAATTCTAAAAATATAATCATGTGTACTTCACCAGCGACACTTATGTAGATAATGAAAAAAAAATTGTTTTGGTTATAGGTGGAGTTGGGCACGACTTCTACTGCTCGCCGCGGAACAACTTCAACAACAATCGCTGCACAGCCGCCGTTTTGTAACAAAAATAACAACAAAAATATTTTTTCTATTCTGCAAGAGTTGCTCAATCCAATGATATATTATTTATATACCTTATATCTCAAATGTCCTGTAAAAAAATTCATGAAAAAAGCCTTGTTTTTTGAGCATTTGGTAGATATTACCTCTTAATGCGACATAGGTAAGGTAGAGCGGGGCTAGTTGTGGTTACGGGGTAAATTGGTCAATGAGGATATCTTCAAATCTACGCATCAAAAATCACATTACATGGGTGATATGTAGCAGATAACCAAAGAAACTAGGTGATTAAATAAAATTAAGTTTTTTTTGGACGTATAATATAGGTTGGTGCCAAATTGGCCATCAATTCTACTCGGTTTTCAAGTTGAAATTGTTTGTCTAAATATAGCTAGCCAAATTCGAATAAATCTGGTTAAACGCATAATGTAATGAATGTCACTTTTATTAGTTTTCAATTGTGTAAATCAAACTTCCGCCAAAACTTTATTTTCACATACTGCAGGTAGTTTTCATATTAAATACAAGAGGGACTCTCTCGAGTAACAAAGGCTAAACTCGAGTAACAAAGTATATGCAATTCCAGGTTCGGTGCATTTCGTGATGCAAACCAAAGAGATGTGCTCTGTTTTGCAATTTGAAACTATAAAAAATTTAGTAAAAGTTATCATCATTTCATCTTAATTTTTTAATGGTTATTTCCACACCATAAATACTAAGGCTGTGCGAGATTTCGAATGATTTCGTATAATTTCGCAAAACTCGAAATTTCCCGAAATTTCGCGAAATTTCGGTTTCGCGAAATTGCCGAAAAATCTCGTTGAATTTCGCTAAATTCCGCCTAAAATTTCGCGAAATTAAAGTTCCAATTTCGACGATTACGAAATTACGCGAAATTTCGGACCAAATTCCCGATGCACATTATTACATTATTTTGGTTTGTGCTCATTGCGACTATAAATTAAATTGAATATATCTCAACAGATATCTGGTATACTAAGTCAGTTATAGAAGAATAAACTCTCAGCCGGTAATTTTTGTTTTTAAAGACAAAAAACCGTAACATCATGCGGGAGGTATTTTTTATTCACGCAGAGCATAAAATTCATGTCATCACTGAAGTCAAATTCGAGGAATATGAAGCCGTCCAAATGCGCTACAAGGTATCTAGTAATTTGTTTGTAGGAATAAATTTTACGCATCTTTTACGTACATCAAAATGTGGTTATTTTTGCAGCCCACAAGGTTAAAGAGGTCACTTTTTGTCTTTCGTTTAGGAGGGCATAGCAATTTCTGTCAAAACTAAAGCTCTGAAGCTCTATCTTACAGGCCAAATGTTCTATGCTACTCGACTTGTAAAAATTTTCAAGCGTTTTTTCGGATTTCTCTGTGTTAGAGGACTCCTCTTCGCACACCGTTGTGTATTTAAATGTGTTTTATCAGATAGTTCATTGCTATCACTAGGCTGACCAGATATCATGCCTTATAGTGTGCAGACAGAGTGATCGATGTGTTAAGCAGAAAAAGTTGTAATTGCCTGAATTTTTAGTATTGTTTCAAAACACTCTGACTTCAAAGTCAGCATAAGTTTCAAAATCGCCAGGTACCTTATCAAAAATATTTTAAACGTGTTATCAAAAGAGTATACTTGATCAATGAATGAATAAAAAGTAAATGGTTCGCTATCGTTGAACACATAATTGAGAAATGTTACTCTTGTTTAGGGGACACACAATTTTACAATGTCAAAAACAAGTTCAGATTATGGCATAGAAGTGATTCTGACTTTGCACTTGACGAATATACAAGGTAGAAGAAAAGAAAGGTTAGAAAGAACGAGAAATAAGAGAACGAGGATGATTTCGAATAACTTGATTGAGTAAAGAGAAAACTATTTGTTTGTTGCATTACAACATTCCATTCTAACTGTTGATTGGTTGAAAGAAAAATAATTTTTGGTTTGTTTCAAAGGGGCCGTTCCCAAACACGTAGTCATATATAGGGAGACGGGGGGTGGCTTATCAAAAGACCACGAAAAATCCCCCCGCGTGCGGGTTAACGAATAGACCACGTAGTCTTTTTTCTGACTTATAATTTATTATTGCCACTAAGTCAAGTCGAAGCTTTCGCAATTTTTTAATTAATATATTTATTTGACACGACTAATTAATAAGTGTCACGGAAAGTTTGAGAGTTGTCAGCAATTAACTGTAATCAAATTCTTGAAACATATTTCAAATTTATCCGAACGAAGAAAATTTTTTTTGTTTTAAACAGGCTTTGCCTTATATGGCATTTACTTCTTTAGAATAATAGTTCTATTTTGCAATGCGTCGGGATTTATGTTATTTTTCCTGAAAGAATATTTCAATACTCAACGACCGGTAAAAAAATCAACGTTTTGGTCTTAAAAACAATATATAAGACCTGGATGTTCGTGAACTGAAGGAAGAAAGAAAGATGTTTATATTTTGTTCGACATTCAAAAACTTTGTAATTTATTTCAAGGGAAATACGGCTTTTTCAGTCTTAGGGGTGTATCAAAACGCTACTAGGTTTTATGTCCGACGTTTCGGCCTTTGAACTTGGCCTTCCTAAGGGGATCTACAAGTTTATTAAAAACATTTTAAAAAATAATACATTTTTTTTTCTTCAAAAACTCTGACATTGTTTTTTTCAAAAAACTTACATATAGTTGTACCGTTTTTCGTACAAAGCTTTACGATAGGTTGTCATAGTTGTCTATAGGATCTCTTTCAAAGTACCTATATTGAAACGTTAGAGTTAGTTTGAGCTTTACTGCCGCTCATGGCAAGTCCATCCCAATTGAATTTTTATCAATTTTGAGTTTATTTATGGAATCAATTCCTTTTTATATCTACTTTCGATAAAACAAATATTTTTGAATACTTTGTTCTGAGGAACTATGAAAAAAATAGCAAGTTGGTTTGTCCCATAGCAAAAGTGATCGCTAGTCGGTCCCATTGAAAAAATCTTCGCAATTTAACCCCACAGCCAATAATGATTATGAAAAATGTGATATTTACCAAAACTAATGGTCTTCAGGTTTAGAATTGGATGTACCAAGTGATATTCGATAGGAGGTTTGATTAAATTTTACGCGTTCTACATCGTGTGGCTCTAGCTGATAGTACAATGTTTTCTTCAAGACAAAGTTTCCACCAGTAGCTTCTTTCAGCTGTTGTTTGTTGACAGTGAACGCTTTAGGTGTGTCACTGTATTGTTAGTTGAAGCATTCTTGAATAAATACTACTTTTCGTATTTTATCCGTATTTTATGTAACGACGTGCTTAAGAATTGTTCAATTATTGTCGTGAATTTCGTTTTGAAGAATATGTCAGTCATATTAAATACTTCGGTACGCTACTTAGCTGTTTTTTAACGGAGCAAACATTTTCCTAAGCTATAGGTATTCTTTCATATTTGTTTCCACTGCTACGTGAAAGCTGTCCGCCGTCACGAACGTGTGTCCGCTCTCAGGAAAATTTAGAACAAGTTCCTACACCTAAACTGACTTTGAATTTATCAGTATGTAAAAACAAAATCTAATTTTATTTTGAGCGGCGCAGTTGGTAGGTATATTGTGTTATGCTTCTCACAAAAAACTTGTTTAATAAAGCACGAAAGAAGGTCATTTATGAATTGACCAGCGATAGATTCATTCCAAACGCACGGTATAGCACCGCCATCGATTTGCAGTAGTTTGTTTTTCATCACCGGTCGTAGCTGGCTATGGGACTGACTTGCTATCATTCTGGCTACGTACCGTAAAAGTAATCGCATGTGAGTCCCAGCTTATGATTTTCAACAAATTTTAATCAAATTTCGGTGTTCATGCAAGTTTTATGATGCAAAAGTGTTAGATTGTCATTGCAGTACTAAATTCTGTTGATGGTATTGATTGAAAAAGCATTTGAGTGCAAAATTTCACCTAAAGCGTTACGATTTTCAATTGCTGTTTTCTCGTCAGCACCAAAACGCAAATGGGACGGACTTGCTATGAGCGGCAGTTTAGAGATTACCTACAAACTTTTACCACATCACAAAGCACGATGCGTTGGTGGATTCAATTTCTTTTTCTCGGGCTTTTTATCGCATCACTCCCCTACGTCCCAGGTTTAAGTAATGCTATCGTCAGGTGTCTAAAAGATGATTACCCGTTGATCACTATGGGGCCGTGTCGACTGGTGTGCCCCAAGGTAGTAACTTGGGGCCAATTCTTTTTCTGCTGTTTATTAATGACCTGGCCAAGTTGGAGCTGCATGGAAAGTTACGTCTCTTTGCTGACGACACGTCAGTCTTCTATCAAGAAACAGAATGCACTGCTATCCAGCTTCAAACTAATTTGATGTCAATGAATCTATCGAAAACCAAGTATATGCTCATTCACTCGTTCCGCAGAGAACTCCCGGCTCGCGAGCCAATTGAAATCGCCAATCGTGTCATCGAAGAAGTATTTGAATACCCATTTCTCGGCCTAACGCTAGACAATAGAATGAACTGGAAGGCCCATCTTGAGTCTCTCAAGCGAAAGCTAACATCACTCTGTGGTATATTAAGGAAGGTTTCATCATTTTTGCCTTTGGCGACTATGAAAACACTATACTTCTCACTAATCCATTCTCGGCTCCAGTACCTAGTTGCAACGTGGGGACTGGCTTGCAAATCTTCTTTGAGAGAGCTACAGGTGATACAAAACAGAAGCTTGAAAGCCGTGTTCCGGAAACCTCATCTGTATCCCACTCATCTACTATACGAAGATCCCAGGGACTCAACCCTACCAATCCGTGTACCCCAGGAGTATCAAATGTTGATCCACTTGCGGAATAACATCACTTCAACCGTCCTTGTCACAAGAAGAATGCACGAAAACCGCTCAAGCAGACAAACTGGTCACCTGTATTTGCCACGATTCAACACGGAATACGGTCGCAAAAAATGTCGTACATTGGTAGCAAACTGTTTAACGACCTCCCCCCATCATGTAAAAATGCCCCCACAACATATATCTTCAAGCGTCGTTTGCGAGCTATCATGAAAACGAAAATACCACAGTATCTAGCCCAATTCTGGATTACACCCGAATACCACAAAACACTACTCACCAATGCCTCTGCCGTACGCCGTAACCAGAGCAACGCCATCAACGCGCGAACCACCAGCACCACCCCACAATTGTCGACAAGTATCATCACCAGCTTCAACTTATAGTTAACAACATCGTATCACACTTCCTTAAAAGAGCAGATGCTCACTGGAAGTGCAAACTTGTTCTAGCGATTCAAGTGTAAAAAATATATCGGAAATAAATTAAATTAAAATTAAATTAAAATTTTTCACTTATTATCAACTAAATATTTTTCTAGATGATTTCTAGATGAGTATACAATTTACCATAACTATAAGCAAAAAATTTATCGTAGATGATCAATTTGCTTAAACAAATTTTATTTATTTTGATACTCAACAACAAATTAAAAATCATTTTGAATATACTCAACAGAAAAGCGTATTTTAAATTACTTTCAGGTAAGGAAATTATTATATTTGTTAAAGACAATGAAATATTATCAATAATTAAACAACCATTATCTGTTTGTTATTTTGGTTTTGAGAAAATGATATTACTGAAAATTCTATTTACAATTTGCGCAATATCTAATAATCAGTTTTCTTGAACCTTCATTTTTTTCATAAATTTTTCATACTTTATTGTACATATATTTGCAGAATAAGATCACAAAACAAAAGACCACGAAAGACCACGGAGGAGAAGGGGGGTATGAAAGGGATCAAAATATGACCACGTAGTTTAGGAATGGTCCCGAATGCATTTTATTATTTTGGGTGTCGCAGAAACTCACAGGGCATATTTTTTTAGGACAAAATTATTTTCTACAACCTTACCAGAGACACTAGTTATGCCAGTCAAACAAACCGATTTAGCTGAAAAAATAATTTTAATCTCCAATTGGACACTCTGTGGGTAATTAAAATATTTTTAAAATCGAAACAGTTGGTTTGATTGGCATAGTGCCTTTGGCAAAGTTATAGATAATAATATTGTCCTTCCAAAAATAAACATGTTGTAAATTTTTCTTAAATTTAATTTTTCTTTGATTTCTTCATCGCTTCGGTATTTTTTTTTTGTTATTTTTACACAAAAAAAGATTTTTGAAAAATAAGCTTTTTTATGTTAATTTTAATGTTTCTTTAACATTAAAAAAATCAATTTTTCAGAGTTTTTTTTTTTATCGGAAAGATAAAATTACTGTCTAAAACTTTTCCAGAGACGTCACACTGATCAAAAAACTTTTGGCTCTGAAAATATTTATAATCACAATAACCCTCCCAAAATAGCATTTTAACTAGCTTCTCAGCCTATAGAAACGTTTATGCAAAGTTTAGGCCAAATCTAAAATGACAAAAAATATTGAAACTGAGACATTTTTTGTGGAACTGCTCAGTTAAAAAGTAATTTTAAGTTATATTTAAAAATGTGCAAAAATATTGAAAACTTCAAAGTTTACAGAATAGTTAACTTAAATTTTATTTTCCTCGATTTGATAAAAATGTCACTTAGTCTAGTCTGACTAAACGGTGTTAAAAAAAATTCAATAACACTGGTCGACAAAAGCGAAAAAAAAGTTGCCCTCCAAAGGTTTTACAGCTTTTCAACCATTCCTGTGAATTTTGCTGCTTTTAGAGAATGCAGAAATGCATCAGAAGGCCGCCGAGGAATTGCTTATCGGATTCGTCGCTTTTACGTTTGCATAGGGAACAACTCTTTGGAAAAGTTATCTTTGCTAGGGACACCAAAACTCACAGGAATGGTTGAAAACTACCTACCATCTCTCATTTTTTCCAGTTCGAGCTCTAGGACAAAACTTGGATTTTGAATGATGAAAGTGCTATGAAAGAAGGATTACTATTTTAAACATAGTTGCATTCAAACCGAAAGAATCAGTTCAGAAGTTCGTTAAATTATTATTTACAAAGACATTTCGAGTTTGACTTTTATATCATTTGTATCTATCGCGCTACTATTACTTGCAATATAATCTGTATAAATGATTGCATCAAGATTTTAGTTTTTAACATTTTTGATTTTCTCGTCATTGTCGGTTTATCGATAACTGAATACCTACGTTACTCTTCGTCGACCAGGTAAGCACCTTGCGATCAGCTGTTGAAGGGTACTTCGTTAGCGTACGCTCCAACGTTACAAATCATTGTAATGCTATGTTTCAGAAACATTTATTTTATTTTTCGAAATTTCGCGAAATTTCGCGAAATTTAGAGACCAATTTCGTTTCGTCTCGAGAACTCGAAATCCACCTTGATTTCGTTTCGACTAATTTGGCGAAATCGAAATTAAGGGTTAATTTCGTTTCGTTTCGTTTCGACACCAGAAAAGCCAGTTTCGCACACCCCTAATAAATACCGTGTCATTGATCTAAAATGATTATAACGCACAATAATGCCTTTCACCTGATGAAAATTTCGACGTAATTTAGGGCGAAAGCAAGCTGCAGCAAACGAAATGCAGCAAAAAAACGAGATGTGGTTATAGTTGAAATGCGAATCTAGAGTTCGGTCCTTGTTTTTGATCAAGTGTCCAACCAAATCTTCAAAGTGATTTCAACATATACTGCTCGTCAGGTGTGGAAGATTAACAATATTTTTTTATCAATAACTTTTTTATGGATTGGGATTTCGGAAAGCGAACGGATACGCGAAAACTAGAAGAGGTTTGACTTGCGTTGAGACGCTACAGGCTGTCGCAAATGTAGTGATGAAGGATAACTGAAATGTCCTTCCGAAATAAAAATGGTCAATTTACCCCACACCCTGACCAACTTACCCCACCTGAGGGGCTAGTTGGCCAATTTGACATCCATACAAAAAACATAAATGGAAAAAAATGACCAGCTAGCTTCGCTCTACCCTATTCAAGTGAAATTTATTAAGTTACAGGGTTGTTACAAAAATCTTTATTTTGAATCCGCAAAATCCGCGCAATGGGGTTTGAAGATCCAGGCCGTGAGAACTACATCCGAGCCGAAAAAAAACTTTTAAAAATTACACAGTGCAACAAAAATTGACTTTTTCTTCTGCCTTGGTTTCTATATATAACTTTTTTGTGTATTTTATTGCAAAACCATGTATTTTAACCCTCTAGTGCCCAAGTTATTTTCTAGACGAGCTTCGGTAAAATCACTATGAATCATTATAAACACTTTTTTAGCATTTATTGAAGCTTTCCAGAGGTCTGACTGAAGCCCGCCAAAAGGCGGCATTGGGCACTAGAGGGTTAATGCAAAACCTCCCCGCAAAAAGGCGGGATCATGTGATGCCAAATTGTTATTGTATCTTTGCGTATCGCTTACCCTCTTGATATTACATTAAACAAATTTCAAATAAGTTACTTTACCGTCGAAATAAACCTAATTCAATATTGTAGGGGAGATGGGCCAAAATCGACATGTTGCTGACATTTCACGTAGATCAGACACCTGCCAATCGATTTCTGAGACTATTTTACTCAATATAAGATATAATTTGACTACTACTTTTAGACATTAGCGCATTACATACTCGATATTATTTTGCTCTGTGAAATATGCTTAAACCTTGCCAATACCGGTTTCGTTGAATCACCGTTTTGAGCTCAGTTTTTTGTCCGATTTATGATCTGTTTTTTTAAAGATGGGTAAGCAGATGCTAATATGTGGACAAACTCATAGAATTTTGATATTTGATCTTATAACAAAATGGCGTCGAAAAAACATTGAAAATTTCCGATTTCTAAAAAATTCGAAATGGCGCCATTATTACCCCTTGAGTTGAAATATGTTCAAACTCGGAGAAATTTGATTTCGCATCAAACTTCATCAAAAAATCATACATAGAAGCCAAGGCAAAAAAATTGTTGTACTGTGTTATTGATTCAAATATGATTTCTACAAGCATCGTAGCCCCTTACAGTCCTCAGAAGAGTTTTTCCTGCAAATATCATGTATCGATGTATTCATAGGAACGAACTGGACATTTCTAGAGAATACGTTTAGAATAGTGGATTTTTCCATAAAAGCCGTATGGAAACTGGACCTAGGAGCTGACTTTCATTTTTTGGTACTGCACATTAAAAAAAAAACATTTTTTTAAATGCACATAAATGGAGCATTGAAAACCATGTAATATTCCGTGTGGCATTATATTGACATGCAGTGTAAATGATTACTTTGTTAATATGCATGCATATTACATCACCTAACGTTCAAATTTACATGGTTTTAACCCTTTATAAGGCAGTGGCAACTATATTGCCACCAACAACTTTCTTTCGTTTTTTTCTGCTTGATAATTACGAGCTTTGATCAGTGATCAGAAATTATCAATAAAAATAATGATATTTTTTTTGCCTCGGCCCGTTAAAGGGTTAAACGATTACGTATTGAGCATTATTAACGGTGTGAAATTGTATATGTTTTTCACTCTATGTGCTAGAAACTGTTATGTGCTTGCATTTGTATTACACTGGGGTCTCTTTTTACGCGGGTGGTTTTATTGCGTTTTTTTGAACGGGATATTTCTACAATAACGCGGATTATTTTTACTCGATTCGGAAGATGGTTTGTACGCGGTATCAAATAAGTTTAGTATGAATATATCTAATCTAATCTTTTAAATGCGGTATAACCAACCGCGTAAAAAGCAACCCCAGTGTAATTATAAATTTAATTTTTTGGTACACTGGGGTCGCTTTTTACGCGGGTGGTTTTTATGCGTTTTTTTAAACGGGATATTTCTACAAAATCCTCCTAGCTGGTCTCGAGGTACGATGCTGGCCTAACAAGCCAGTTTGTAAACAAAGGTTCAAGCGACCTTTTAACGCAAATGCTAAGTTTGCACGGGTTGCAAAACAGTCGCGTCAAATAGACCACAGACAAACAGAAGTACCGCTCCATAAAAAAATCTAAAAAAATTTTGTTACCAGAGATGCCAATGTTCCAATTTAAACTAGATTCTTCCAGTTTTTTCGTGTAATCCAGTTAAATAGTTACATCACAAAATTATCCAGTTGCTGTATATCCAGCCAGTTTTATTCAGATTTTTTATCAGCTCAAGTTCCCATTGTTTTTGTCTATCTTGAAAATATTTTTTTTTAAGTAAAAATTGTATCTTGATTCATCTTTTATTCTTCAAGAGGGAGTAAAGGATTTCACTATTTTTTTTTCTATTCTCTGCTCGCAATGGATGAAGCAACCATTTAAAATTTTGTTAAATCGGCATTCGAATAGGGCTTACTTAGGCGTGAGATTTTGTAGTATTTTTTATTGTGACCTGAAGCAAGAATACGTATTAAGTGATTGGCGCCTTGTCACAATGTGGTATATAATCTCTATTTGCAAAATTGACACCCGACCCGAACCGAAAATTGACCCACATGAGCAAGATCGCACCAAATGACCTATGGTCGAATATCGACCATTTTTGATTTGAATGAAACTTTGCACACGTATTTGGCTTAGCAAACTGAGCATTTTTCACAGATGGAGAGATTTTGTACACCCATGAGTTACATTCTAAAAGGGCGTATGCCTTTTGGCATAGGTTTTATTCGAAGCATTGTAGCCCAGAAACCGTTGGTTGTATAGAAAAACTGTCTGAGAATGAGTTGTAGGGAATTAAGAATGCACCATAAAAAAATATACACTGAACAAAAATAATTTTTTTGACCAAAAAAAATTAAAAATAAACATTAAATTTCAATTTAAGAAAAAAGAGTTGATTTTTTTTTATTTTTTTAAGAAACTTGACGTTAATACGCAACTATTTAAAAAAAGTCCAGGATGGAGAAATGAAAAATATTTTTTTTATGGTAGATTAACTTTTTTATTAAAATTCTAATTTAAACATTTTTCAAAATATTTGTATTCTGATGATTTTAAAAGATGCAGAGTCATTTTGAACCAAAAAGCTGTTGGTAGTAAACATTCTAAAGGCATCGGTTTTCGAGTTATTTTAAATTTAAGCTCGAAAAATTAATAATATTTCGGAACATACACGTTTTCTTAATTTGACCATGGTTCTCCAGCAAAAACCATACGTTCATTGGAATGCTTGATCAAAAATATACAATTCATTCTTTGACAACAAAACGATTGGATAAATAACTCAAGCGCTAAACCTTAGCCTACCTACACGTTCCCCCTTGCCGAATGTTTTATAAAAAAATATGTTTGTCGTGCAACACTACCTACTTGTTTACTAATAATAACTGTTTGTAAAGTACGCAACCAATAACTACTGGGTTACCTATAATATCTGTTTTCGTATATAAATACGATTGCACTACTCCAGATGTGTTAGTAACAGTTTGCATTTTGTGAAGATGAATGTAGTGAAAATGGAATACACCAAGGCCAAATGCTATAAACCCTTTCCTGATCATAGGGGCTCATCAAGCTTACGCAAATTAAACGAAAACGTTATTCCAATATTAAAAATATTGAACAGTCAAGCTCATTTTAATACGTCTTTATCAATTTGTGATTCGTGTAGTTATTGGAATGATACTCAAGCCACCATTCAACCCTTCGTTGTTTACTATTCAGAATCTGGAACACTTAAGAATATCAGCTTCATCATAATATCGGGAGTACTCCATCATGATACTGTTGCGGTTCAGGTGTTCATTGCCAAATTAATGACTTTTTTGAAAACAACAATACAGTTGAAAAAAGCGATATTAATGTCTGATGGAGCTGCCTCACAATATAAAAATAGAAAAAACTTTGCAAGTCTTTGCAAGTTCAAAACAAAATATAACGTCGATGCAAAGTGGCATTTTTTGCGACTTCTCATGGTAAAGGCCCATGCGATGCAATTGGTGGCATATTAAAACGAATGGCAGGAAATGCAAGTTTAGCTAAAGAACATGTACATCCCATTACAAGCGCAAAAGAATTGTATGATTGGTCTAATCAGTAATATAATAATAAATCCATCAAAAAAGTCATTTAGTTGGGTATCATATTAAGAATATGAACAAGGAGTAACACAATGGAGCAATATTTTCAAAAAATCTTTAATAATAGCTGCCACACAAAAGTATTACTCTTTTGTTCCGATTTCAGAAAATAAGATACAAACGAATCTGTTTTCAAAAGATGACGAATCATTTACTTATGATGTATATAAAATATAAGGTGCAACTAGTTCTGTAAAGTATCTATGTCATAAAAAAGCTGTTTTCAAAAGATGACGAATCATTTACTTATGATGTATATAAAATATAAGGTGCAACTAGTTCTGTAAAGTATCTATGTCACAAAAAAATATGTTCCTAAGAGAATAAAAATCGAAAATAAATATTCGATTCTTACATATATTTATATCACTTAGAACATTTACCTCTTTTCTTGAGAACCGTTCGCCCAATCGTTTTGTTGTCAAAGAATGAATTGTATATTTTTGATCAAGATCATTAGAATACAAATATTTCGAAAAATGTTTGAATTAGAATTTTCATAAAAAAATTATTCTACAATAGAAAAATTATTTTTCATTTCTCCATCCTGGACTTTTTTTAAAAAGTTGCGTATTAACGTCAAGTTTCTTAAAAAAAAAATTCAACTCTTTTTTTTAAATTGAAATTTAATGTTTATTTTTAATTTTTTTTGGTCAAAAAAATTTTTTGGTCAGTGTATATTTTTTTTATGGTGCATTTTTAATTTCCTACAACTCAGACAGTTTTTCTATACAACCAACGGTTTCTGGGCTACAATGCTTCAAATAACACCTATGCCAAAAGGCATACGCCCTTTTAGAATGTAACTCATGGGTGTAAAAAATCTCCACCTGTGAAAAATGCTCAGTTTGCTAAGCCAAATACGTGTGCAAAGTTTCATTCAAATCAAAAATGGTCGATTGAATTTTCGCGTATTTCCAGGCGATCTGAAATGATTTTGCTCACATGTTAGTTTTGTTCCTTTCATATAAAGAATCCAGTTTTTTTCCACTATTATTTTCAACATTATTTCAGTTCATTCCAAAATGATATTGACAACCCTGTCAGTGACACTATCACTGCGCTTGCGCTATTCCGCGTAACTGAAACTCATTTGACTGTTATTTCGATCCACGAAAAGACTTCTGTTTGTCTGCGATGATTCCTTGTTCGAGTTTGTAATCACAAAATCCACGCCGATTGTAACAACCATGTAGTTAAAAACAGCATACTCGTTTATTATCATATCTTATAACATAACAGGGACCAGAGCCGTAGCTACTCCGTTTTACGTGGTGGGGAACAGAAATTTCACCGACGTTTTTTTCTTTAAAGAAGTAATTTAAAAATAATACATTTAGCTGAAATATACAATATGTGAATAGGTAAAGTATTCACTTTATTTATACGAATTAAAAAATTCTCGCTAGGGGCAATGCAAACGCGGGGGGCTAAGCCTCCCTAGCCCTTATGGTAGCTACGGGCCTGACATGGACGACATAGAAAAAATAAATAACTTTGACATGCTCACAGTGGAAATTGAGGCTTTTCGCTGTGATACGAATTATTGATATTTTTAGAGATGATTAGAAAACTGGTTGTCTGTTATTTTGCACGAGAGCAAAATTGTTTTCGAAAAGTTTAGTTTTATTTAAAAACAGATTTTGGTTCATATCCTTAGTAGTTACGTTGAACCACTAAGTTACCTTGCAGCTGTAACTTGAATGTAAAGTACAGGCCGGGAGTACACCTTAAATTGGTTCGTTTCTTTCATAGTCCCAGTTATCCACGAGTTGTTGTTTCCGGGTGGCCAGTGAACCGGGAAAACCTGGCAAACCGGGAAAAAGCCGGGAATTTCAATACTAAACCGGGAAATTTGACATGTTTATTTTAAACATTATTTTTCATTTACTAAATGCTTGGGATCTGGTGTATTAGTTCAACACGCTATACATTGTTTGTTTTTCTCTAATTTGTCTTCCTCCTCATTCGCACTGAAACAATCACCAATTTACAGGATCAACATCTAATGTCATTTATGTCTGAGTTTGTTTCAATGCTATGTATCGAATTCTTCTCAATTGATGTAAAAATATTCTTTAAAAAGAAACAAGATTTGAATATTAGGTTACAAATCGCCAACAAAAACCTACAAATCCCAGGGAAGGTTAAAACTTCAAATTACTAAAAAATATTTTGAAGGCCAGAGAAGTCAAGACTGAAACTATGATAAAAAACATCTAAAACCTAAAACTAGTAATGCCTCCACCAACCACGCTGGATCTGGGTTCGAACCACAACGCTATAGGTTTCGATGGTTGTGTGGTGACGTTATCCACTCACTGCCAACCAAAACTGATCTAGATTCAATCCTCTGGAGATTTTCTGGGGCAAAAAATCTCTGGGTTCTTCTATCGCATGGGAAAGTGAAGCCGTTGGTGCCGTTGGGATAGTCCCACGTTTTAACAAAATTTCCCGCGTAGAAAAACATCCCGCGAAATGTACCGCAATCATCGGAAGTGTACTGCGCGCCTTTGCAAAGTTCCGCGGTTTCAAACAATTGAACCACCAAATGTCACATATTTTCACTGGGACGGTTGTCGGTATCGAATTTTTCAATGCAAAATGTCTTAAAAATGCATGAAATGTAGGGATCTGGTGTTATCCCGATAAAACGACTTCCTGGGAAATTCTCGAGTTGGGCCAACGGAGAGTTTTCCAGCCCAAAAATTTCCTCAGAAGAAGCCCAGAAAGTCATTTTTTCGATTTTTTAGATAACATCAGATCTTGACGTTTTTGCATTTTTAAAACATTTGACATTAAAAATTCGATACCGACAACCGTCCCAGTTCCAGTTCGATATCGAAATAAACATTCCATGAACTTTATCTGTCAAAAAAGGGAAACTTGAGGCGCTTTGAGGCAAAACTTTTCGAAGCCCAATTGAGCTGAACTTTTGTATGAGAACATTGTTCAGGAATACGAAACTTTTGAACCTTACTGCACAACGAAATTCAAACTTCAAATTTTTCCCATACAAGTCAAGTCATTGCCACCCTACTATGCACGGTCATTTCGAAGAAAAGTATTAAAACCAAACCACTCAACCTCCCACCGTCGTCTAAGAATTGAATTCATGTCTCGCGCTTAAGCTCTAACTGTCTGGTCACTTTACCTTTGAGGCAGGTGTTGTCAAAGTCCCCAAAGTACGATTGGGCTGAAATTTTGCATGGGTACTCTTTTCGAAATGACAGAACTATTGAGCACTACTTCTAAGCGAAATTCGAAGATTAAAGTTTTCTTATATAAATCATTGCCGCCGTAGTATACACAATGTATATCACGCAAATAACAATCCTAGAAGTTACGTCACTGCTTACTATATTACTATATATATTCAAAGTGAAATTTATTTAAAAACAGGAGAAAGTTCCATTTATTGTGGTAACTATTTCTTTTGAATTCAATATTTTCAAAAAGGAACTTTCAACGTTTTTTTCTGACGATAAAGTTACCTATCAAATTGGTCGTAGAGGCGAATGCCGCTTATTAGCCGACTCTGTTAAGGGTCGTTATCGTCTTTTTCAGAATTTAACTGAAAAGATGCATGAATTTTTCACATATGACACTAGGGGCACCAAGCCGTTCAAGGTCGTATTGAACCAATCCAAACCGTTGATGAGATCAAACTCACTTTAACAGAATTACTTGACATAGCCCCTACTCAAGTTATTCTAATGAAACAAATATCACGAGGAGAAAACAGTCAGAGAGCTGGAATTCCCCTTGTTAATTATTCAATACATTTTAACCGCACTGAGATTAACAATTTGAAATTTTTTGGCAAAGCACATGCTATTTATAATGTGCGAGAGAAATGGGAATTGTATCGAAAGTTTGGCGGAGGTGAAAAGCATATCACCCAATGCCTTATTTGCCAACGTTATGGCCATGGCTCAAAATTCTGTAACATGGACCAAAAATGCCTTATTTGTGAAGACTCTTCTCACAAAAAGGACACATTTCCTGCGAAAGAGAGTAAAAATTTTCGCTGTGCGAATTATAACGGCAACCATATGTCAAATTTTTATCAATGCCCAGTCCGTCTAGCAATTTTTAAGGCAAGGTAAGGTCAACAAAATTCAAATTCCCAATCAAAACAAACTTCAAAACAATATTCTTCAAGCGTACCAGTGCCGCCCACTTTTTCTACTCCTTTGCATACTCGTTTAACATATGCACAGGTTACTAGTAGTTCGAACCGCCAAATGTTGGTAGTTCGAAAATGACCGTTAATATGGGAGGTAAGCAAAACACGGTAGAAAATCAAAATACACCTATTACCCCAGCTGATATTGCTACCGAAAATATTTTTTTCAATGTCAACTGCCTGGGGCCTATTACGGCAGGTAAACTTTCTTTTCTGCAACAGGCAATGTTCGATCTTATGAACGCCATGTTGCAGGCAAAATCCATGTTTGAAGCCATTCAAATTGGAACAAATTTTACAATTGAAATTGTTTCTAATTTAAAATTTAGCAATGATTTAAAATATACCAATCAAAATTTTAAATTGGAATGCTCGCTCATTGAAATCCAATTAGAATGAGCTTTTTTTTTACCAGTAAATAATGTGCACATTTATAACTGAAACATTTTTAAAACCTAGCATCAAATTAAAATGTGATGACAATTACGTGGTTCATAGATATGATAGGATTCAGGGTTCCGGCGGTGAAGTTGCAATTTTTATTCAACGCCGAATCAAACATCGTGCACTTGAAATTTTATTTATTGCCGCAGCATATTTACCATTCTAATGCACATGCGAGCACAAATATTATTTTAAAGGTGATTTACAAAAACTCACCAGAAATCGTGCAAAATTTTTCAAAATCGGCTATTTTAACGCTAATCGATCATGGAATAATTCTCAAAGTAAATCCAATAGGAAATTTTTATTCAATGATTGTTCTTCAGGATACTATTCTATTTTGTATCCGAATAGTCCTACATTTTTTTCTTCTGTAAGGAATCCATCAACAATTGATTTGGTGCTAACAGATCAACAGATCATGTATGTAGTGAATTGATCACACATGCTGACTTTAATTCTGACCATCTTCCAATAACTTTTTCCATATCACATGAATCAATTCTAAACCCTCAACCCTTTTAATTATCACAAGGCTAATTGGGAAAGATATAAAACTCATATTGAAAATAATTTCAATAATAAGCTAGATTTGCAAAACGAAGTGAATATTGATTCCGCTTTGGAAGCATTGAAATATGCAATTATTGATGCCAGAAATTATTCTGTTCCAAAGGCTCAAGTGAAATTTGATTCACCAATAATGGACGAAAATCTTCAACTTCTAATTCGTTTGAAAAATGTCCGCAGACGTCAATATCAACGTTCCCGTGACCCTGTTTTCAAAACTATTTATAAAGATTTACAGAAAGAGATTAAACATAGATTTACTCTTCTGAAAAATTAAAATTTTCAAACTAAAGTTGAAAAATTGAAACCATATTCAAAACCCTTTTGGAAGCTGTCGAAGATTCTTAAAAAAACCTTCAAAGCCTATTCCAGTTTTAAAAAAGGCTCAAAAACTGGCTCAGCAGTTTAAGAGTGTTATAATTCAAATTTGAATTTTGTAAGTCCAATTGAAAATGAAGTCACACGCCGATTTATTTTAATTTCTTCCCAGAATTTTTTACCTGCAGAAATAATTGAAACTGACTTGAATGAAATTAAATCAATTATCAAAAATTAAAAAAAAAATGAAAGCACCTGGTGACGATGGAATCTTTAACATATTAATCAAACATCTCCCTGAGAGCACAATGGAATTTTTAGTAAAATTTTTCAATAGCTGCTTCAAAATTGCATATTTTCCCAAATTATGGAAAAAAGCATAAATTACTCCAATTTTAAAGCCAGATAAGAATCCAGCTGAGGTTTCAAGTTATCGACCAATCAGTTTGCTTTCTTCAATAGGTAAACTGTTTGAGAGAAATGTTTCTTAACAGAAGGATGCCACACAACAACGAAAATTCAATTTTTGCAGATGAACAGTTTGGATTCCGCCATGGGCATTCCACTACTTATCAATTGCTCAGAGTTACTTATATGATACGAGCTAACAAATCTTAAGGTTATTCCACTGGAGCTGCTCTTTTAGACATAGAAAAAGCATTCGACAGTGTTTGGCGTAAAGGTTTGATTGCAAAATTGCAAACATTGAATTTTCCAGTTTTCCTAATCAAAATTTTAAAAAATTATCTTACTAATCGAACTCTGCAGGTTGTCTATCAGAATTCAAAATCTGATAGATTTCCTGTCAGAGCAGGTGTGCCTCAAGGTTCAGTCTTGGGTCCAGTCCTGTACAACATATTCACTTCAGATCTTTCTGATTTGCCTCCAGGATGCACAAAGTCATTGTTCTGTGATGATAAAAAGTCTTCGTGTCATATGCAGTCGAGTGCAGAAAAGTTTAGATATTTTTTCTTCCTACTTGCAAAAGTGGAAAATTTCTCCCAATGCTTCTAAAACTCAAATGATAATTTTTCCCCATAAGACTAGGGCTTCTTTCCCCAAGCCAAACAATACTCACGTTATCAAGATGAATGGGGTTATTTTAACGTGGTTTGACAAGGTTAAGTACCTGGGACTAATTTACGATAAAAAACTTATTTTCAAAGAGCACATTGAAAGTATACAAGCAAAGTGTATCAAATACACGAGATGTTTATATCCTCTCATTTATAGAAATTCCAAACTTTGTTTAAAGAATAAACTTTTGATTTACAAACAAATTTATAGACCAGCAATGCTTTATGCTGTACCGATCTGGTCAAGTTGTTGTTTAACAAGGAAAAAAACGCTTCAAAGGATTCAGAATAAAATTCTGGAAATGACTTTGAAGCGTCCTCCTTGGTTTGGCACACTCGAATTACATAGACTTACTGGTGTGAAACATTAGAAGCAGAGCCGGATTGACGATTGTGTGGGCCCGGGCCCAGTTTTAAGTGGGGACCCCAAAATAAAACAAAACTGTTTTTTTTATCGTACGAGTACGAGATTTGGAACAGAGGTGCCAGATGTTTTTGAAAGATGTCTGCAACTGTTCAGAAACCGTAAAGTACTTCTTTATATCTGAAAAAAGAACCTACCGCATTGCGATCCACACGCAACAATTTGCATACAAGTTGATAAAAACTGCGCAGATATAAGGCGACCCTGACAGTAATCTACTGAAACTAGGAAAAAACTACACACATCTGCAGGTCAATAAAATCTAAAAAATATGCATTTTGCAAAGCACATCTGATATCCCTGATTCGGACAAGTAAGCTTGTGGGTTATTTTCTTTCTATGCTTTACCTCCCATGCATACGCATTTTGTCAAAAATGCACACATTGCACAGTGTTTTATTTTGCCGTTTGTGCGTATAATTTCCTAAATAGTGATTCAAATGTTGATTACATTGTGCTACAGCGATTTAGAACTTCTGAAGTGACCTAGTGTAGGTTGTAGGTCTTGTTGAGTATAACATTCGCTCATACTAGAAATTTTCCAAACACCCCCAAAATCTGAAGTTATGGTCAAAATACGGTTTTTTGAACCTCAGCGCATATAATATTTTTCAACTCAGTCATTTATCAACCGGTTTTCAATATTTTAGCAGTTTTAGAAAGAGGACAAATAGAGCTTTCAAAATACATACAGGTTTTTACTATCACCAATAAAACATGCTGAGTTATTTGAGTTTAAAGCTAATTTTTTAGACTTTTTCACGAAATTTTTCAATTTAATTTCAAATTTTGTGAGAAACATATGGCAAATATACTATAATTTTGAAAGTATATTCAATTTCGAATCAAATGAAAGTAGTTTTGTGAAAATCGGTTGATATTTGGCTATGTAATATATTTTTTGGGAAAACCAGAGTTTTTGGCTTCTATCGCACAATTATTTCACGGAGCTACAAATGATGAAAAAATGCAAGAACTTTTGATGCGACTTAGTGTGGGTTGTAGGTTTAGTCAAATGTTACTTGCGCGTTTACTTGAAGTTTTTCAAATACCCCAGAAAAATATTAGTTATGGTTAAAAGCCTGTTTTTTACCTTAGCTCATATTTTTATGTTTAATTCGGTTATTTTTCAACCAATTCATTTACCAAAATATTTTGGCTGTTTTGGAAAGGCGAAAAATAGAACTCTTGAAACATATAAATATGTCTAAAGAGTTTACCTATACGTGATGAATAGTTTCAAATAAAATAAGATGTTTTATATTAAATAAAATAAGATGATTTGTTTTCCAAATTTTAACCTATATGGATGAATAGTTTTACAATAAATAAGATACCTAGTTTATGTTATTTTCCATTTTTTTTCAAATTTATTCGCAATTTCTTACACATTTTTGTAATGAACGAGCTTCAATTGCTGTAGAATTTGAAAAGTACATTTAGTTCCAAACGAAAACAGTAAGTGTTTTGGCTGAGATATGACTTGTTGTTTTCCACCATATATGTACTTAGATTTCGTCAAATCATTTCTCAGCCAAATTGTAACAGATTTTCATCATCAACACCTCTTGTTTTCGTTTGGTACCAGAAAGAACTTTCCAAATTGTATCGCAATTAAAGCTCTATCATTACAAAAATGTGTGAAAAATTGCGGAAAAATTTGAAAATAACATAAACCATCTTATTTATTTTAAAACTATTCATCACATATAGGTAAACTCTTTCGGCATATTTATATGTTTCAAAAGCTCTATTTTTCGTCTTTCCAAAACAACCAAAATATAAAAAATCGGTTGAAAAATAACCGTATTAAACATAAAAATGTGAGCTAAGGTAAAAAACAGGGTTTCGACCATAACTAATAGTTTTTGGGGTATTTGAAAAACTTCAAGTAAACGCGCAAGTAACACTTGACTAAAGTTACAAACCACACTAAGTCACATCAAAAGTTCTTGCATTTTTTCATCACTTGTAGCCCCGTGAAACAATTGTGCGATAGAGCATGAGTATGACCATGAGCATGATTGACCGCCCGCGGTTGCTACTCCGTTATTGCCAGATCAGCTGTAATTACACAGAGAACCAACAGATGATGCTTGGGACCAACATGCATCCTCAATGTGTAAAAACTGGTGACCTTAATCTTTATATTAGGCAATACCAGCGCCGGCCGCATCCGAATGCAGGTCAAAGAAGGAAGTTGTATAGGAAAATGTTGACGTGATACTCGCTTATTGGAAGCCGAGAACACCTCTGCACTTCCACGAGAAATCACTGGGATGTTGGAGCAAGGGCAAGGTACACAGCAGGGTTCGTTTTGGTAAACGATGCACTGAATTCGAGTGTCGGGTTCTTCCCCGTGAAACATTTGTGCGATAGAAGCCAAAAATTCTGGTTTTCTTAAAAAATATATAACTTAGCCAAATATCAACCGATTTTCACAAAACTACCTTCATTTGATTCGGAATTGAATATACTTTCAAAATTATAGTATATTTGTGGTATGTTTCTCACAAAAATAGACGGCAAATTTAAAATTAAATTGTAAAATTTCGTGAAAAAGTCTAAAAAATTAGATTTAAACTCAAATAACTCAACATGTTTTATTGGTATTAGTAAAAACTCGTATGTATTTTGAAAGCTCTATTTGTCCTCTTTCTAAAACTGCTAAAATATTGAAAATCGGTTGATAAATGACTGAGTTAAAAAATATTGTATGCGCTGAGGTTCAAAAACCCGTATTTTGACCATAACTTCAGATTTTAGGGGTGTTTGGAAAATTTCTAGTATGAGCGAATGTTACACTCAACAAGCCCTACAACCTACACTAGGTCACTTCAGAAGTTCTTGAATTTTTTTTTTTCATTTGTAGCACAAGTTTTAGGATATTAAAAAATGCATCTTTTAATGTAGAAATAAGGGTGATCAATCCACCAATAAGGGACGATCCATTAATGATGTCACGCAAAATTTGGAAAAAATTAACTCCCCCCCTCCCCCTTGTCTCAAGCTGTCACAACTTTCTTGACCCCCCCCCCCCCTTTAATTACGTAACGTTTTTAAAACCCCCCCACCCCCTGGAAATAATTGATGGAAAATCGAGAAATTTGTTAGGAATGCATTTTTTCTTAATGAGAACGATTTTACTGAAAGAAAAACTGAAACTAAAAGAAAAATAAGATTATAAAAGATAACTAGAAAAGGATGCTGTTGCAGGAGACGCATATCGACGACATAGAAAGCCGAGACTGTAACTGCAGCATCATTGCTGATTTTTGAAAGACCATCAATATTTAGTACCTCTTATTCAATCAATTCGCAATCCAAATCTTCTCCACATGTTACAAAAGCCAAGCATTTTTATTTACGTTTTGTCACAATTTTTGTATTGATTGGATTGAGAGACACTGAAAATTAATGAAATTGCGCTGTCATTCATAAACGAACATGCACGGTAAAACAGAATTAACGAACATTATGATTTTTAACGTGAAAAAAAAATTGTCATTTATTTTATCTAAAGCAAATCCTAATCAAAAAAAGGGATCGTTGAACTATAAATGAACAGGCGGGGGCCTAGCGTGGTTGGTAACGTCTCCGCCAACCACGCTCGACGCCTGGGTTCAAATCCCAACGCCGACATAGGTGTCGATGGTTGTGGGGTGGCGTGATTCACTCCGACCCAACCCAACTAGTCTAGATTCAATTCTAGCCGACACCGGGAGATTTTCTAAGGCGAAGAATCTCTGGGATCACGCCTTCCATCGCAAGAGGTAGTTGGCATTGGCGCCAGTCCGTTAATCAACGGGTCGTAAGTTAGGGTCCTGAGTGGAGCCGCCTCCCTGGGCGTTGGTGATTGGCACAACAAAAGTGGCGGAACAAGACCGACGGAAAATAAGCGAGAATAAAAAAAAAAACTATAAATGAATGATGCAAATATCATAAATAGTTCTGAGTTGAACTCTGTGGTTAGGCATGTGACTTTTTTATTTATTTTTATGAGTTTAAATGTGATGTCACACTCAAGATAACCTCCCCCTCCCTCATATGTCACAAAATGTCACAATAATTGAAACCCCCTCCCCCCCCCCCTAAACGCATGACATCATTAATGGTCCCTAAGTGAGATAAAAAATTTACTTTTTAATCAGAATAAGATAGACGCAAGGTGTCTTTGACAAAGTTTTAGGTTATCTTAAAACAAGAAACTTTACCGAAGACATCATGTTTCTATCTCTTACATATTACGAGCAACATTGAGTTTTCTATTAGAAGGCACGAAAAATCATAATTTTCGTTCTAACTTTCTTCGCAGATTTTTCCAAATTTTGAAACCTTCTACAAAGCTATCAGCCATCCAAAAATGCATTTGTTTCTGAACATTGTTATTTTCAATCTCCCAAAATAAAACAGTTATTTAACATATTTGTTAAAATGCATAGTTTCCCACCACATAGAAAAATGCCAATATCTCAGCTACTCGATAAGATATCAAGTACCTTTTTTATGTAAATTTTCGTGGTAAGTCCCGCTTTGCAATGAAAATTTCAGTTCTTGCTCAAAGTTTTTTTTTATTTGTGTTTTGAAGGGTTTTATCTAAAAATTATTAGAAAAATTTATTTTTTTGTGATGTTTAATGAGCTCTGGGAGTCAAAAAACTGAATACAATGCTGAACCAAACCAGGAAAAATATTCAAAAACAACCCCACAAAAATAAAAAAATTTACGAAAAATGTAGGAATCGAACAGAATTGCAAAAAAGTGGGTTTGTAGCTTAAAAAAGTCATTTTTTCATAAATCATGTTTGGGCAACCTGAAAACGACCTTTTAGAAAGTCGAAATGTTCTACAAAAATGCTATAGATAACATTATCTTTCAATTTAGGGCTGAGCACCTTGACTTCTTCAACATCGATTTTTTTTGGGAAACCCTACTGCGCATGAAGTCTATAATAAAAACAAAAATGTTCGAGAATTGATAGACTTTGGAGTACAGTAACGTGACGAAGATGACCTTCATTCAGTTCAGTAAGTTCCAAAATAATGGATTTTTTAAAATTATTTTTTTCAAAATTTTTCAATTCGTCATCCGAGAAAATAAACATTGTCAACAAAATTCGTCACGTTCAATATGTGAACAATCATTCTTCTCTTATTTGTTATGTGATTACTTTATCCAAAGCTATCAAGTTTATTTCGGTTAATGCAATATAAGCAATATAAGCTGCTCAGGTCCATCGCGTATGATGATCATATTATGGTACATGACAGAATACAAAACGTGTCTTAATTACTATGTATAACAAATGAGTAGCTGCGCGCAGGAAATTTATTAATTGCCTTAATTGAATATTATTGAGCACGGTGGTTTTGAAACATGTTTTGTTCTTTTAAAATATAGTATGCCAATGTGTCTTCGCAGTTACTGTTTAGATTTGTCATTTCGAATGAAGAAAATAGAGTTTTGGTTAAAAATTGTGAATATTTATAAGTTAGCTGAGCTTCCAAACACAAACACTTTACGACCTTCTGTATAGAGGTTAATCAAGGCAATTCCGTTGGCTTCTGTCAGTTAGATCTGAATCATATATTAAAACAAGTAAATGCGTGGGATGAATGTGAGTAAAACGAATCGTCACTCAGCTTGTTTAGTCGCTATTTGTTTGACACACATGGTTCACACATAGCTTCAAAGTGATGGTGTAAAGAGGTTCCGAGAACAGAATTTTAGTTATTTTTACAGCACAGTTTTCAAATACAGTAATTTTAAATTGGAAATCTCAAATTACTTCCGCCACACTACAAATATGCACGAAATATGTTGATAGGTAAAATAAAATAGTGAAAAGTGCTTGTTCCTAGATAACGAATTCATGCAAGGGACCGAATCCTTTTTAACAATAGGCTTATTTTTCATTTATAGTGATGCAGCTTTTACCTGTGAAATATATATTATTAGTTGCACTTTGATAATCATTTATACGAATTACATCGGTCTTTGAAATGAT
Source organism: Wyeomyia smithii (assembly GCF_029784165.1). NCBI lineage: Eukaryota > Metazoa > Arthropoda > Insecta > Diptera > Culicidae > Wyeomyia > Wyeomyia smithii. Next base: position 125,897,630 of record NC_073695.1, on the reverse strand, counting down.
TGATACCAGCGTAATTCAGGTAGTTCTTCTTTGCACAAATCTCTGGTTAGAAACAGTCTGTTAGGTTAAATTTTAATTTTTATCCATTATCTAGAATATCACGAGTCGGAATTTAGGCTTTTACTTTTATTCTCATTTAGGCTGATTACTTTTATTCTAATTTGAATTCTTGACTATTAATGAATTTTGATTTCAATTTTCAAATTGATTTATGAAATTCCATTAATAATGATGTATTTCAATTCGCAACTCCGATCCACTGTGTATGAGTGTCGTTTTTCAATTGTCTGGTGCTTCCGCCTGGTCGATAGTTCACCTTTATTTGCGGCAAGTTTATCATCGATGATATTGGTAACTGTTACAACAGTGTCGCCAGAGTCAGTATTCTCGCCCCCTGAATACAGACCCTCTGGTTCAGTTTTAAATATTTTAGACAACTACTTCTAAGGTTACCAGCTTGTTTACCGCTCTACGAATCAACCCCTACGAATCAACCCCATCATAGCTTGTACCATAGTCTGAAAAATCCTTCCATCACTGCCTCTGATAACTTCGACAACTCGAATTCTTTTCCTGGTGCCGCTTTGTCTACCAAAACAACCAAGTCACCAGAGGCTATTAGTTTTCCTTTCTACCAAAAACAACCAAGTCACCAGAGGCTGTTGGTTTTCTTTCCACAAACGATTTCGTACGCTTAGTAATAGTGGGCAAATACTGTCGTACCAATCTTTTCCAGAATGTGTCTAAATGTAGTTTTATTTGGCTTCAAGACGTTTGCAATGTGGCGTAGTAGTTATACTCAGTTGGTATCTTAGTTTAATTATTCGAGAAGTAAAAAATAATCGGCGCAAAACACCGTGTCCCTGTGCAAATGCGTCGGTAAGAGAAAATAGAACGGTCGCGCATAATGCTCCAGTACAAACGCGTCTTCGGCCTGGGTGAGCTTTGCTCATCTAAGGGTTTTCGGTGTGTTGTGACTTCCGAGGTATACCAAATCATTTATTTGAAGACTGCCCGCCCGTTGGTTCTATTCCAGCACGTTTCGATCGTTCGTTCGATAAATATCGTAATAAAATAATTATTCGCGACAAAAAAAAATTGAAATAATCGCGACAAAATATCGAACAATTTGCAATAAATATCGGGATTATATTGTTTGGTGTGATACAAATTGTTACGATTTGTAAGTTGCCGAAAATAACTAGAAACTTCGATTCTCCTGTATGCAGCGATCGTGGCGCGGTTTTATTTATATCGTCTCCTGGTGGCCGGTTGCCCAGAGACCGAGAAGTAACCATATCGGGCGCAATGTGTGCCTTCCTTTGATACTTGTGGATGATGCAGAGGATTCCTCGGTCTCTAGTAGCAACAAGTATTGAACTAACACTCCCGATATCCCTTCCTCTATTGATCTGCATTGGGCGTCACCAGCTACGTTATTGACCAGCGAAAAGAAAGATCACCAGGAATTGTACACTGAAAATGGCTTGCTACTCCTAGGCACCATTTTGACGGTTCTTTGTACAATTTCAGATGATTCTGGTCAATCGCGGGCAACACACGGGCGATCAAATATGCTATACTATGCGTAGGTGCTGATTAAACTGTAGTTGAAGTATTTCCCCTTAATCCTCAACACGCATATACGATCATCTACGGTTCTCCACCGGATGACTCTTGTTTTCTGATTTCTCATCACTACGAAACCGACGCCCCGTTCCGCTGCTTTGCCGCCACTGTAGTAGATGTGGTACTTGAAGGAAGTGCGTGCAATAGGGTCTACAGCACGAAATTCCCTTTCTCTGGAATTTGGCCACCGAACCTCCTGAATCGCTGCGATTTCGACTACCTGCCGCTGTAGTTCTCGAGCAAGCAAGCCTGCTCGTGCCGATTCATTGTGAGATCGGATGTTCCAAGTACCAAATTTCCAATCGTTTACCTCAATCTTTTTCCATGTTCGTAGCCTAGGTCTTTACCAATTGTTCCGTTCCGTAATTCTAATTTCGCTGTTCGTGGTTGAAGAAAAGTTTCGGTATGCTTCCTTACCAGGGTCGCGATACCTACATTCTGCTGATGGTGCTGCCATCTTAGGTGTAGCTGGCGGGATACAACATTCCATAATTCAGCCACCCGCTCCTGGTCAGACGTTGTTGTACGCCGCCCTCAATATGGGGATACAGCCGTGTACGACCCCCTTCCCAGTCAACATACGACCATCAGCGTTGCAAATCGAGCGAGAAGCAAAACCTTTCTTCTCCTTTCTGCTTGAGAACGAGACATATGCTACGCTTCTCAAGTCTTTTGCACACACGCTTTGGATACTCTTTCTTCTTCATGCATTCCCTCGCCCCGACATGTACAAACTCTTTCGTGTTGCTACCCAGCTACCGTAAAAGAGTACGCGAGTTCCTGCTAGTGAGTAGGAGTACTGAAAAACTGTGCTCGAGAACGAAAATACTTTCTTCCCGACATGCACCGACAGCCGACAGTGGGGCAACGCGTAGAGTATCGGACTGCTTCGGTAAGTTTTTTTTACAGCAGTTTAATGCAAAATCTTGAAACAATTGTCTTCGGCTGGTCGTTCCCGCGAGTTGGGGAGTGGGTACATACGAGTACACACGAGGAGAGTAGACGGGAGTGTGTGCATATGATCTCGGGAGTAAATGCGAGCAAGAAAGTAAGCGAGAAAAAACGAGAAATAGCTTGAATGGAGAACTCTCTACTGTGTGAAAGCGGCGGCATCGAGAACCTCACATGAGGTGTTGCAAGTTGCTTACGAGCGAGACTAACAACACTGACGACCATAGCTTCCATCGGGAGTTGGCTACCCGATCTCCGCTAAGGTTACTCGTATTTCGGTCGGCACCACGTGGAGGTTGGGATAGGAGTTGCTGGACAGAGGTGAATGGCCACATTAGGGTCTCAGATTACACGTGTCCAGCCATTTGCCAAGTAATGCAATTTAAAAAAAAACCAGGATGGAAAAATGAAAATCAATTTTTTATAGAATAATATTTTTTTTTTAAATCCTAATGTAATCATTTTTCAAAATATTTGTATTCTAATGATTTTAAAAGATTGAGAGTCATTTTGAATCAAAAAGCTCTTTGTAGTTAATATTCTAAATGCATCGGTTTTCGAATTATTTCGAATTTGAGTTCGAAACATTTTTAATATTTAGGAGATTACACGTTTTTCTTAATTTGTCCGTGGTTCTCCAGCAACAACCATAAGTTCATTGAAATGTATGAATGTATGATCATATATCAATATCTTATATAATTCATTCATTGACAACAAGATGATTGGGTGAATGGTTTTCAATAAAAGGGTTATTTTTTTCCTGTATGGACTTCCTCACTGCGACCAGAATCGTTGATCTATTGTGAGATATACCCGGGTGTCTGCTGTAGCCCGCACTTCTTCTATTAGCAATACCGCTATTTAAAGTGGCATTGCTCATTATTATTTTTTTTATCAGTGCTTGTGTGTAATGTGCTACCCTTTCTTTTATACATGCTTACTGTTCTTCTATACCGAGCCTCGGTCCTCCTGCCAAATATCGCCAATTATAATTCCCTGGAGAAGTTTCGTTGTGCGTCCTTCTGGCCAGTTTTATTGATAAAAGGGACTTATTTTTGTTAAGAGGAAGTCACGCAAAGGTATTGTAGATTTCAGCGTAAAGGAAGGCTAACTGGTGGGGAGCCTGAGAATAAACCCATGCTTGAAGTCCTTTTTTTGTCATCGAATGGCCTGATACTACTAAGATTCGAACCCACGACCATCCACTTGACAAAGCGGACTCTGTAACCTTGCGGCTACGCAGCTCCCCGCAGGGTTAAACTATTTTAAATGATTCTCTCCATCTGTGAAAAATGCTCAGTTTGCTAAGCTAAATACGTGTGCAAGGTGTTATTCAAATAAGAAATGATCGATATTCGTCCATTGATCACTTGGTGCGACTGCGCGATTCCTCTGTAACATCGATCTATGTACCGTAAAACGGGGTATAATTGATCAGCGGGGTAACATTGATCAGTTTTACCCTTCTCATGACTAGTTGAAATAAAACTGCTCCGTGATTACTTTTGCTAAAATTGAGTATAACATCTTAGTCTTGTGTCATTCGAGGTCTGAACAATATTGTATTGTTTAAATTTTTTTATTGTTTTGATGACCAAACTTTAAAATTAATTCGATCGTTATATTGCTTACTCTCAGTAAGTGCCAGAAAAACACTTTATACTAGCCGAATATTGAACATTTCGTATTTATTGACATGTTATCCGAATTCGTTATTAAATTTTCTCAATCAACCAGAAAAATTTTTAGTCAAATCTATTACATTCAATGTTAATTAGTTCATATTTGTTAAGAAAGTCCAGTTTTATGCTCTAGCCAAGACAACATCCTGCCCTACGCCAGGAGCATAGAACGTAAGAGGCTAGAGCTGGTCTATTGATACTTCCGTTGTTGAAAAGGCCATGCATATAAGATCAACATACGTTTTCTGAACACAAAAATTTTACAACGACTGTTGACTTACAGAATACTTCTAGCAACTTTCGCGATCAACGTTCAAGTTTTTCATCATCGAAAGGTAAAATTACATATGGCATAAAAATGCCTCGCAGTACAGACCGCGGTGAAATGCAAGGACAGGACTATCCTCCGCAGTAAAAGCAGTCAAGGAGAACGGGAAGTGTCTCCAAACATGTTATCAAAGCATTATCTAACATTTTTAGTTCAAAAAGGTTTTAAAACTATTTATAATTGAAACTGATCAAAGTTACCCCAAATAAGGAAAATTGAAACAACGACGAAAAATAAATGTTTTTAATGTTTAGGATTTTCGAAGGGCTTTGAAAACTAACTTCTCAAGTTCTAAGGATGCCAGTACTGGTTTTAAAAATATGAAACCTGTAATTTCAGTTGTAAAATATATAAATACTCACGAAAAAGTGAAAAAAATGATCAATGTTACTCCGTTTTACGGTACACAGACCTCTTTGTTTCGAAACAGAATGTCCATTCTATATCGAACGAAATTTCGTTTTGATATAAATCTGGTTCAAAGTTAGATTTTTGAAATTTTCATTATTTTCTAAGTTTAACTTTTTGAGTAGATGCGGCTTAAGCAAAATGTTCCGGGAACGTATGATACGTAACGCGCTCAGGGGAGGTATGTCCCCTCCAGCGAATTGTTACACTACGTGAAATCACCATACATAAGTGTGTGATGAGGGGATGGAGGGTATTGAAAACTGCCGAGTTCCACGTTACGCGGTATAGGAATGTTCCCTTAGCTCAGAAAGATTTTTTTTGCCATTGAGACAGTTACGTAACTGTGATGTTTGGCCGAAATTTCAAATTTGGAGGTTCAGCGTTACAATTTTTAAAGGGGGGGGGGGAGTCATACCGATTGTTAATTATTGTTACATAGAGGGGGAGGGGATCTGAAATCTAGATTTTTAGAGTTACGTAATTTTTTTTGTGTACGAAGCCTTTCCTTACTTACCGCGCATTAGACAAAAAAGTAACAAGTTAAAAGTAATAAAATGAAAGACAACCACGCGCATACAAGTACGTGCAAGTTCTACAGGGGAACATACTACCAAGAGGCGCAATGCACGTGTAGTGAGCACCCGCTGCATTTGTATTGATGCAACCATCTGATTCATTTTGGCATTTTGGAATCTCTCCTATAGTTTTCTTGTATCAATGAATGTAATGTCTAATTGGAAACTCCACTGTTTTGTTCCCTAGCTCAATTGACTGTTTACTTGGAAATGGAAATATTACTACCATGCGACCAGAGTTGCCGAAGATGCGAATATGGGTTCTCTAGATTGGCACGAGATTTGTACTATCAAACGAATCCAGATGATTTTTTTTCGATGAAGTGTAAACATGGCTTGCATTTGCTTGCAAGAAAGCAAATATTTATGTTACTTTCTAAGGCGGTACAGAGGTCGTACACGCAAAATTTTACCTTAATACTTACAGTAATAACGGGTAATGGCCCTTTAGGTAACAAATCTGTTAGGTACTTAAAAAGCAATAAAGTTCTTCTCCATCCAAATAACAACACATACTGTCATATATTTAGCACGTGTTACGTGAGTACGACTACCTAATAATGGACCTTTCAACCACATGCCAAATTTTCTCTGTCGAAAAACGCTCCCTTCCATCTCCAGTCACATATCCGCATCCGCATCTGCCGATGTCTAAGAAATCCCATCCCATGTTGCCATCCCTGCCGTAAACATACTGGCGCGGTCTGCGCTGCGAGGGCGACTCGTCCTGCCACAGGTTATGTATAGCACTACTTAGGAATGTACATTAACTCATGGCAAGGCGAACCGTCATCGCAATTCGAACCGCGCCAATATGTCCTCGTTTCTTCTATCTCCAATTCATCCGAGGTGCGTGTTTTAGTCTGTTGTAGAGAAATATGACAAGGGCTGCCAAGCAGCATTTTTTTCTTGACATAAAGTATGCAAACGTTGATGATTTCAAAGACTTCAAATGCGTCTTGTAATCACATCATGATTTGTAAACTGCGTTAGAAAAAAATACAAACATTTGCCTTTTTGTAAGCTATCTAAAACACACACTCATCGCTTTATAGAAACTCATTTGGACCTAGTTGAAGATACAAAACTCGTGCCCATCCAGAACAACAACTCTCAACTCCGGCAACTATGGTCACACGGTATCACTATTTCCATTTCAAGTAAAACACTGGGGAACGAAACAGTGGTGTTTCTAATTAGACATATGAGGTTGACGGATGAGATTCTGTTTATGTGTGATTCACACAAAATATACGACAGTATGTGGTGTTACTTGACTGAAAATGAATCTTATTGCTTTTAAGTGACGAATTTGTTACCAGAAAGAGAATTTTTCGGAAGGAATGGACGAGCGCCATTCATACGAACCGGGTTTTAGAAAAGAGCGAACAAATAAGCTCCACTACTCATCAGTTACTTAGAGTAACAAATATGATTCGAACTAATAAATCTCTTCAGGTTAACTATCTAAATGGTAAATCTAATAGATTGCCTGTTAGAGCTGGTGTGCCTCAGGGGAGTATCTTGGGCCCAATCTTATATAACATTTTTATTTCTGATCTTCCTGATTTACCACCAGGTTGTGAAAAATCTCTGTTTTGAGACGATACAAGCATTTCCGCAAAAGGAAAAAGCCTTCGTGTTATATGCAGTCGGCTACAAAAAAGTTTAGATATATTTTCTTCATACTTGCAGAAATAGAAGATTCCCCCAAATGCTTCTAAAACACAGTTAATTATTTTTCCTCATAAGCCAAGAGTTTCATTTCTCAAACCCACCCATAACCACGTTATTAAGATGAATGGTGTGGTCTTAAATTGTTCTGATCAAGTTAAATACTTAGGGCTAATTTATGATAAGAATCTTACTTTCAAGGAGCACATTGAAAATATCCAGTCAAAGTGCAATAAGTATATCAAATGTTTATATCCTCTTATCAACAGGAATTCTAGACTTTGTCACAAGAATAAGCTGTTAATTTACAAACAAATTTTTAGGCCAGCAATGTTATATGCAGTTCCCATCTGGACAAGTTGTTGTACAACCAGGAAGAAGACACTTCAAAGGATTCAGAATAAACTTTAGAAAATGATTTTAAAGCGTCCTCCTTGGTTTAGCACGAACGAGCTACATAGGCTCACTAATGTAGAAACATTAGAAAATGTGTCAAGCCAAATTATCAACAAATTCCGACAAAAATCGTTGCAATCCTCAACTTTATAGTCAGTAAGATAGTTCTAGGTTTATTTTAAGTTTTATTTTATTCCTTTTTTTTCCTTGACAAGTAGGTTTAATAATTTTCCTACAATTACATTAACTTAACTGCGAAAGCTAATAACATTCAATAATATAAAAAAGCGTACAAATATATATATATATATATATATATATATATATATATATATATATATATATATTTATATATATATATATATATATATATATATATATATATATATATATATATATATATATATATATATATATATATATATATATATATATATACAAGTGTTGAAATGTCACCATTTGTGGCAGAACACACAATACTAATTCTGAATAGATATTATTACATAAATAAATCATTACAAACTTTCCCCCCCTATAAAAAAAAGCGAACAAATAAGCGGCTCACGAAAATGATTCGCGGATCTTTGAGCGCAACAAACCTGATAGTTCTCCCGAAATCGAAGTTTACCAAAACAACAGGAACAGTCAGCGCACGTGAATCATTGTGAACCATGAGCCGTTTATATGATTCGGTTCGCAAAGGTGAGCGATTCAGAGCCGCTCTGGAAAAAGAACCGTTTTGCTCACCCTCAATTAAATAGATAATATATGACAATAAGTGTTATTTCTTGACTGAAAATAAATGTTATTGCTTTTTAGTAACAATTTCGTTACAAATTCATCTCCCAGGTGGTCTCGAGGTACGATGCTGGCCTTACAAGCCAGTCGTCGTAGCTTCGAGTCTCGGCTCGGGAGAAACTGTTAGTGTCAGTAGGATAGCCCCGCAATTGTCCTGTACACTAAACAGTCGGTTGCGAAGTCTGTGTATAAATAAACAGAAGGTCAAGTTTCGAGTCGGAGTGTAGCACCAAGGCTTTGCTTTTTTTTTGTTACAAATGGGAATTTTTTTGGTTATTACTTTTAAAGTAACAAGCAAAAAATTTGCGTGTAGTTGAGTTGCAAACAACGGGATAAAAAATGTGTGATTATATTATCAGGTGGCCGCTTAGTTCACGTTTTCGGGTTCCCGCATTTTTCCCGATTTTTTCCCGCATGATCTCAAGAAATTCCCGATTCTCAAAAACGCTAACTGAGTTACGAAAAAAAAGCACTTTTCCCGCAATTTTTTTTTGTTTAAATCGTTGAAAAGGGCCATGGGAAGTTAAGGGTGAACAATAAACTACTGAACTTTACACTTAGAATTTTTTGATTGAATTGATTATTCGGGAAACAAAGCTTGTGACATAGATTTGCTTTTTTTCGCAGCATAAAGTTTAAATTTATTTGAGTTTAGCAGAAAATATTGCGATTTAAGTGTATTTCATATTAGGCATTAACATCAGTTCTGGAAACTTTACAGAAGTAAATTCACAACATTTCCAGCATTTTGATTTGCTCATACATCAAAGTAGCATCCCATCTCAGCCTCTTAGCATCTCCAAATGGGCAAGCTAGTCAAAATAAGTGAGATCAGTGATCAAAATTTCGAGAAATGGTACCAAAAAGTGACTTCAAAACCTGAAGAAAGTGACCAAAATTTGACTTTAAAATCTAAAAGAGTAACTTGGAAATCAGAAAAATGATCTTAAGTTATCATTTTTTAAATTAAAGGGTTTTTTGTACACCAAAGTGTCTTGGAAAACCCGTTCAAGAGGAAACAGTTTTTTTTTTGTAATTTCTGTTGAACTTTTCAAGAAATTAAAACAAAATATTTGCATGACAAAATCGATAACAATATCGAATTCAACTTGAAACACAAAAGAAAAAGTTGGTTTTGGTCTTCCATTTAAAATGTCAAAACACAACTTTTTCAGAAATTTCTTTATTTGTATTTTTAAATTTGTACAGTCCCCCCACGATTATGGATCACTTAAGAAGATGTATGAATTCAAAAAATCATTTCTGACCAATTTTATTGTTTATAAGTAATCTATAAATGTTTTCAGTCACAGAAATATGTAATCTTTCACTTCATTGAGTATTTTTTTCCATGTTTTGTAAATATCCCCAGTAACAAAACTGGTTTTATCAAAGTTTTATAGCGCTGTTTTGATTGTATTTAAGACTATAAAACTTTGATAAAACTAATATTGTTACTAGGGTATTTCTCCGAAAATATATTCATTTCATAACTCACTAAATACACAATTATGGATCACTTTTAAGAGCGGTTTTAATTATGAGACAATTCGCATCATATTATGGATCAGCTTTTGGCAACGAATTCATTCAATAAACCTTATTCAAATGATGTATATTGAAGAAATAACATATTTCAAATCGTATTAAAAATTCTGCGTGGGCTGGCCACATTTCATGTGGCTTTAGAGGTTGCAGTTAGATCGAGGGCCCAGGTCTGTCGCTCCCGAAGGTAGCAAAGAACCATTGTATACGGAACATCATAACAGTTCCCCGCTTTACGTAGCTTTCCTGTCTCTCGTGCCTTAAAAATAATACTTTTCAAAGGCTCAGCACTGTTTAGCTTCCGTTTAGAGCTCAATAGAAGTTTAGAGGGTATTTTAATTGGTGAAAATCGCATTTGAATCGGAGTGATCCATATTTATAGAGAACTATCTTGTCTCGGTCCCTATTATGAAACACTTAGAAAATAACTAGTTTTTACAGAAAAATCGTTATCAACCATCAACATTTTGATGAATCGTGAAGAACTTACCTCGATCTTTGTGTATGAGTTATTTTTGCACGAAAATTAGCGATTATATCACATATGAACCTTATGAATGATGAGCGTGCTACTTACGCTGATTGAGAAAAACGACAAATATTTTGATAGATTCTGGAAGACAATATTTCACGCTTATAAAAAACACATTAATCTAGGAATAAGAACGATGTTTTCTGTGTTCAAAGCTAGCAAATATGGCATATTTTACTGCAATAATGCTACATGCCTTCGAACCGTTAGTTTAATTGAGTTGTATAACCTGATACTCAAAAGTGATCCGTCATCGTGGGAGATCCATAATTGTAGGGAGAGTGTAACTTTTTTTTAAGTTTTTATTTCTTCATGCTCGAACAAACATCAATGTTTAGTTTACATTATGCAGCTTTAAAAAATATATATTTTTTTTAATGAACTTTTGAAATACATAGCTAATTTAAAATTATTATATTCAACTTTACCAAAAACACACCAATCACAACCATTTTCCGCCATGTTCAAAATATTAACATTGTAACATTTTGAAGTTCACACAAAGAACATATGAGCCGTTGCGGAACAGAGTGGTCTATATGCCATCGAGCAAATTTTTCAGGAGGAGCAATTTTCGAAAAATCTCTGAATAAAATTCTGTTCAACGGATTTTTCCGAACAAAATGTTGTAATATAAAGGTTTTGAAGTGGTTGAACATGGGAATACATAAAATTCACAGTTCCCTTACTAACACGCAGAGAATCTTGAGTAAGAATTCCCAGGATACCTTTAACTCGGTGACGGAATCGTGAAAGGAATCGCAAACACGATCCGGAGGATTCCCACTCACGATTCTTGTTCAAGAATCCTAGAGCCATATACAGGACATTCCTGTGGATTCTTTTTTCAGGAATCCTTTTCAAGGACGCTCACGAATCCAATGCGAGGAATCCAAGAGAATCTGTGCGAATCGTATGTGTTCGTCCGGGTTTCTTTGCGAAATATGTGATTATATCTCATAAATAGACCGCTCTGATTTCATATATATATATATATATATATATATATATATATATATATATATATATATATATATATATATATATATATATATATATATATATATATATATATATATATATATATATATATATATATGAAATCAGAGCGGTCTATTTATGAGATATAATCACATATTTCGCAAAGAAACCCGGACGAACACATACGATTCGCACAGATTCTCTTGGATTCCTCGCATTGGATTCGTGAGCGTCCTTGAAAAGGATTCCTGAAAAAAGAATCCACAGGAATGTCCTGTATATGGCTCTAGGATTCTTGAATAAGAATCGTGAGTGGGAATCCTCCGGATCGTGTTTGCGATTCCTTTCACGATTCCGTCACCGAGTTAAAGGTATCCTGGGAATTCTTACTCAAGATTCTCTGCGTGTTAGTAAGGGAACTGTGAATTTTATGTATTCCCATGTTCAACCACTTCAAAACCTTTATATTACAACATTTTGTTCGGAAAAATCCGTTGAACAGAATTTTATTCAGAGATTTTTCGAAAATTGCTCCTCCTGAAAAATTTGCTCGATGGCACATAGACCACTCTGTTCCGCAACGGCTCATATGTTCTTTGTGTGAACTTCAAAATGTTACAATGTTAATATTTTGAACATGGCGGAAAATGGTTGTGATTGGTGTGTTTTTGGTAAAGTTGAATATAATAATTTTAAATTAGCTATGTATTTCAAAAGTTCATTAAAAAAAATATATATTTTTTAAAGCTGCATAATGTAAACTAAACATTGATGTTTGTTCGAGCATGAAGAAATAAAAACTTAAAAAAAAGTTACACTCTCCCTACAATTATGGATCTCCCACGATGACGGATCACTTTTGAGTATCAGGTTATACAACTCAATTAAACTAACGGTTCGAAGGCATGTAGCATTATTGCAGTAAAATATGCCATATTTGCTAGCTTTGAACACAGAAAACATCGTTCTTATTCCTAGATTAATGTGTTTTTTATAAGCGTAAAATATTGTCTTCCAGAATCTATCAAAATATTTGTCGTTTTTCTCAATCAGCGTAAGTAGCACGCTCATCATTCATAAGGTTCATATGTGATATAATCGCTAATTTTCGTGCAAAAATAACTCATACACAAAGATCGAGGTAAGTTCTTCACGATTCATCAAAATGTTGATGGTTGATAACGATTTTTCTGTAAAAACTAGTTATTTTCTAAGTGTTTCATAATAGGGACCGAGACAAGATAGTTCTCTATAAATATGGATCACTCCGATTCAAATGCGATTTTCACCAATTAAAATACCCTCTAAACTTCTATTGAGCTCTAAACGGAAGCTAAACAGTGCTGAGCCTTTGAAAAGTATTATTTTTAAGGCACGAGAGACAGGAAAGCTACGTAAAGCGGGGAACTGTTATGATGTTCCGTATACAATGGTTCTTTGCTACCTTCGGGAGCGACAGACCTGGGCCCTCGATCTAACTGCAACCTCTAAAGCCACATGAAATGTGGCCAGCCCACGCAGAATTTTTAATACGATTTGAAATATGTTATTTCTTCAATATACATCATTTGAATAAGGTTTATTGAATGAATTCGTTGCCAAAAGCTGATCCATAATATGATGCGAATTGTCTCATAATTAAAACCGCTCTTAAAAGTGATCCATAATTGTGTATTTAGTGAGTTATGAAATGAATATATTTTCGGAGAAATACCCTAGTAACAATATTAGTTTTATCAAAGTTTTATAGTCTTAAATACAATCAAAACAGCGCTATAAAACTTTGATAAAACCAGTTTTGTTACTGGGGATATTTACAAAACATGGAAAAAATACTCAATGAAGTGAAAGATTACATATTTCTGTGACTGAAAACATTTATAGATTACTTATAAACAATAAAATTGGTCAGAAATGATTTTTTGAATTCATACATCTTCTTAAGTGATCCATAATCGTGGGGGGACTGTACAAATTTAAAAATACAAATAAAGAAATTTCTGAAAAAGTTGTGTTTTGACATTTTAAATGGAAGACCAAAACCAACTTTTTCTTTTGTGTTTCAAGTTGAATTCGATATTGTTATCGATTTTGTCATGCAAATATTTTGTTTTAATTTCTTG
>NC_073695.1:125827959-125883502 GCF_029784165.1 Wyeomyia smithii | reverse complement strand
CTTCCATTTAAAATGTCAAAACACAACTTTTTCAGAAATTTCTTTATTTGTATTTTTAAATTTGTACAGTCCCCCCACGATTATGGATCACTTAAGAAGATGTATGAATTCAAAAAATCATTTCTGACCAATTTTATTGTTTATAAGTAATCTATAAATGTTTTCAGTCACAGAAATATGTAATCTTTCACTTCATTGAGTATTTTTTTCCATGTTTTGTAAATATCCCCAGTAACAAAACTGGTTTTATCAAAGTTTTATAGCGCTGTTTTGATTGTATTTAAGACTATAAAACTTTGATAAAACTAATATTGTTACTAGGGTATTTCTCCGAAAATATATTCATTTCATAACTCACTAAATACACAATTATGGATCACTTTTAAGAGCGGTTTTAATTATGAGACAATTCGCATCATATTATGGATCAGCTTTTGGCAACGAATTCATTCAATAAACCTTATTCAAATGATGTATATTGAAGAAATAACATATTTCAAATCGTATTAAAAATTCTGCGTGGGCTGGCCACATTTCATGTGGCTTTAGAGGTTGCAGTTAGATCGAGGGCCCAGGTCTGTCGCTCCCGAAGGTAGCAAAGAACCATTGTATACGGAACATCATAACAGTTCCCCGCTTTACGTAGCTTTCCTGTCTCTCGTGCCTTAAAAATAATACTTTTCAAAGGCTCAGCACTGTTTAGCTTCCGTTTAGAGCTCAATAGAAGTTTAGAGGGTATTTTAATTGGTGAAAATCGCATTTGAATCGGAGTGATCCATATTTATAGAGAACTATCTTGTCTCGGTCCCTATTATGAAACACTTAGAAAATAACTAGTTTTTACAGAAAAATCGTTATCAACCATCAACATTTTGATGAATCGTGAAGAACTTACCTCGATCTTTGTGTATGAGTTATTTTTGCACGAAAATTAGCGATTATATCACATATGAACCTTATGAATGATGAGCGTGCTACTTACGCTGATTGAGAAAAACGACAAATATTTTGATAGATTCTGGAAGACAATATTTCACGCTTATAAAAAACACATTAATCTAGGAATAAGAACGATGTTTTCTGTGTTCAAAGCTAGCAAATATGGCATATTTTACTGCAATAATGCTACATGCCTTCGAACCGTTAGTTTAATTGAGTTGTATAACCTGATACTCAAAAGTGATCCGTCATCGTGGGAGATCCATAATTGTAGGGAGAGTGTAACTTTTTTTTAAGTTTTTATTTCTTCATGCTCGAACAAACATCAATGTTTAGTTTACATTATGCAGCTTTAAAAAATATATATTTTTTTTAATGAACTTTTGAAATACATAGCTAATTTAAAATTATTATATTCAACTTTACCAAAAACACACCAATCACAACCATTTTCCGCCATGTTCAAAATATTAACATTGTAACATTTTGAAGTTCACACAAAGAACATATGAGCCGTTGCGGAACAGAGTGGTCTATATGCCATCGAGCAAATTTTTCAGGAGGAGCAATTTTCGAAAAATCTCTGAATAAAATTCTGTTCAACGGATTTTTCCGAACAAAATGTTGTAATATAAAGGTTTTGAAGTGGTTGAACATGGGAATACATAAAATTCACAGTTCCCTTACTAACACGCAGAGAATCTTGAGTAAGAATTCCCAGGATACCTTTAACTCGGTGACGGAATCGTGAAAGGAATCGCAAACACGATCCGGAGGATTCCCACTCACGATTCTTGTTCAAGAATCCTAGAGCCATATACAGGACATTCCTGTGGATTCTTTTTTCAGGAATCCTTTTCAAGGACGCTCACGAATCCAATGCGAGGAATCCAAGAGAATCTGTGCGAATCGTATGTGTTCGTCCGGGTTTCTTTGCGAAATATGTGATTATATCTCATAAATAGACCGCTCTGATTTCATATATATATATATATATATATATATATATATATATATATATATATATATATATATATATATATATATATATATATATATATATATATATATATATATATATATATATATATATATATATGAAATCAGAGCGGTCTATTTATGAGATATAATCACATATTTCGCAAAGAAACCCGGACGAACACATACGATTCGCACAGATTCTCTTGGATTCCTCGCATTGGATTCGTGAGCGTCCTTGAAAAGGATTCCTGAAAAAAGAATCCACAGGAATGTCCTGTATATGGCTCTAGGATTCTTGAATAAGAATCGTGAGTGGGAATCCTCCGGATCGTGTTTGCGATTCCTTTCACGATTCCGTCACCGAGTTAAAGGTATCCTGGGAATTCTTACTCAAGATTCTCTGCGTGTTAGTAAGGGAACTGTGAATTTTATGTATTCCCATGTTCAACCACTTCAAAACCTTTATATTACAACATTTTGTTCGGAAAAATCCGTTGAACAGAATTTTATTCAGAGATTTTTCGAAAATTGCTCCTCCTGAAAAATTTGCTCGATGGCACATAGACCACTCTGTTCCGCAACGGCTCATATGTTCTTTGTGTGAACTTCAAAATGTTACAATGTTAATATTTTGAACATGGCGGAAAATGGTTGTGATTGGTGTGTTTTTGGTAAAGTTGAATATAATAATTTTAAATTAGCTATGTATTTCAAAAGTTCATTAAAAAAAATATATATTTTTTAAAGCTGCATAATGTAAACTAAACATTGATGTTTGTTCGAGCATGAAGAAATAAAAACTTAAAAAAAAGTTACACTCTCCCTACAATTATGGATCTCCCACGATGACGGATCACTTTTGAGTATCAGGTTATACAACTCAATTAAACTAACGGTTCGAAGGCATGTAGCATTATTGCAGTAAAATATGCCATATTTGCTAGCTTTGAACACAGAAAACATCGTTCTTATTCCTAGATTAATGTGTTTTTTATAAGCGTAAAATATTGTCTTCCAGAATCTATCAAAATATTTGTCGTTTTTCTCAATCAGCGTAAGTAGCACGCTCATCATTCATAAGGTTCATATGTGATATAATCGCTAATTTTCGTGCAAAAATAACTCATACACAAAGATCGAGGTAAGTTCTTCACGATTCATCAAAATGTTGATGGTTGATAACGATTTTTCTGTAAAAACTAGTTATTTTCTAAGTGTTTCATAATAGGGACCGAGACAAGATAGTTCTCTATAAATATGGATCACTCCGATTCAAATGCGATTTTCACCAATTAAAATACCCTCTAAACTTCTATTGAGCTCTAAACGGAAGCTAAACAGTGCTGAGCCTTTGAAAAGTATTATTTTTAAGGCACGAGAGACAGGAAAGCTACGTAAAGCGGGGAACTGTTATGATGTTCCGTATACAATGGTTCTTTGCTACCTTCGGGAGCGACAGACCTGGGCCCTCGATCTAACTGCAACCTCTAAAGCCACATGAAATGTGGCCAGCCCACGCAGAATTTTTAATACGATTTGAAATATGTTATTTCTTCAATATACATCATTTGAATAAGGTTTATTGAATGAATTCGTTGCCAAAAGCTGATCCATAATATGATGCGAATTGTCTCATAATTAAAACCGCTCTTAAAAGTGATCCATAATTGTGTATTTAGTGAGTTATGAAATGAATATATTTTCGGAGAAATACCCTAGTAACAATATTAGTTTTATCAAAGTTTTATAGTCTTAAATACAATCAAAACAGCGCTATAAAACTTTGATAAAACCAGTTTTGTTACTGGGGATATTTACAAAACATGGAAAAAATACTCAATGAAGTGAAAGATTACATATTTCTGTGACTGAAAACATTTATAGATTACTTATAAACAATAAAATTGGTCAGAAATGATTTTTTGAATTCATACATCTTCTTAAGTGATCCATAATCGTGGGGGGACTGTACAAATTTAAAAATACAAATAAAGAAATTTCTGAAAAAGTTGTGTTTTGACATTTTAAATGGAAGACCAAAACCAACTTTTTCTTTTGTGTTTCAAGTTGAATTCGATATTGTTATCGATTTTGTCATGCAAATATTTTGTTTTAATTTCTTGAAAAGTTCAACAGAAATTACAAAAAAAAAAACTGTTTCCTCTTGAACGGGTTTTCCAAGACACTTTGGTGTACAAAAAACCCTTTAATTTAAAAAATGATAACTTAAGATCATTTTTCTGATTTCCAAGTTACTCTTTTAGATTTTAAAGTCAAATTTTGGTCACTTTCTTCAGGTTTTGAAGTCACTTTTTGGTACCATTTCTCGAAATTTTGATCACTGATCTCACTTATTTTGACTAGCTTGCCCATTTGGAGATGCTAAGAGGCTGAGATGGGATGCTACTTTGATGTATGAGCAAATCAAAATGCTGGAAATGTTGTGAATTTACTTCTGTAAAGTTTCCAGAACTGATGTTAATGCCTAATATGAAATACACTTAAATCGCAATATTTTCTGCTAAACTCAAATAAATTTAAACTTTATGCTGCGAAAAAAAGCAAATCTATGTCACAAGCTTTGTTTCCCGAATAATCAATTCAATCAAAAAATTCTAAGTGTAAAGTTCAGTAGTTTATTGTTCACCCTTAACTTCCCATGGCCCTTTTCAACGATTTAAACAAAAAAAAAATGCGGGAAAAGTGCTTTTTTTTTGTAACTCAGTTAGCGTTTTTGAGAATCGGGAATTTCTTGAGATCATGCGGGAAAAAATCGGGAAAAATGCGGGAACCCGAAAACGTGAACTAAGCGGCCACCTGATAATATAATCACACATTTTTTATCCCGTTGTTTGCAACTCAACTACACGCAAATTTTTTGCTTGTTACTTTAAAAGTAATAAAAGTAATAAAGTAATTCTTTTTTCAGGAATCCTTTTCAAGGACGCTCACGAATCCAATGCGAGGAATCCAAGAGAATCTGTGCGAATCGTATGTGTTCGTCCGGGTTTCTTTGCGAAATATGTGATTATATCTCATAAATAGACCGCTCTGATTTCATATATATATATATATATATATATATATATATATATATATATATATATATATATATATATATATATATATATATATATATATATATATATATATATATATATATATATATATATATATATATATATATATATATATATATATATATATATATATATATATATATATATATATATATATATATATATATATATATATATATATATATATATATATATATATATATATATATATATATATATATATATATATATATATATATATATATATATATGTAGATATATATATATATATATATATATATATATATATATATATATATATATATATATATATATATATATATTCACTGGAATCCTCGAATCGTTTCGGAACACAGTGGTCTATGTACACAAACCTGGTAAATGACAAAGAAAATGACGGTAACTCGTATAAAACGGTGTCACATGTTGTAACGTGTAACATTACATATAACACAACATGTTACATATTACATTATATTTCACATGTTACATTTTTCGTGTTACAATACGCATGACGTGTTACATATCACGTGTGACATACAGAATAAGTGACATGTTACTTATCACATGTAATATTATTATTTTTTTATTTGAATTATGTAACGTAAGATATGTATCTTTTTTTAAATTACAACGTGGATAGATTTGGATTCTAATTGTGTATTTTTCTACTTAAATTTTATTTCTCAAAATGTTCTCTTTAATTATACCTACTCGCCTACTGCAAGTTCAACAGGAGATTTCTCTTGAATTTGATTTTAGTAGCTTGATTGAGGTTGGAAAACTATTCCAGTAGACAATGCCTCTGACAAAGAATGATTGGTATAGTAGGAGGAACTATGCTGAGGTAATTTGAAATTTTTCGAACGTGTGCCCCGCAACGGTCAAAGCTTTTCGGAGAGATAGTTGGGAGCTATATTAAATTTTGCAGTTTTGAGTTATTGATGGTAAACGATGCCAAATACTATAAAATTTCATCTCACAAAGACCCGTTTCAAAATTCACAATATTTCCAGAAAAATAAGTAGATGTGCCTTTATTGCACAAACCTAAAATACCCCTGAAAAAAAGGGAAAATGAGATTGCAGCTTTTATAACTTGCTTATTTCATGCACATGATAAACCCAAACAAGTTCAATAAAAATGGGAAGTCCTGAACTTCAATTTTCTCACGAAAATGAAAAAAGAAATTTTTGACGCAAATTTTCAAACGTATTTTTCTCGGAACTATGAATTTTGAGTTGTGCCAGTATTGAATTCAACTGACGATATGTAATGCATAAGTGTCTAATGAAATCAAAATTATGCATGTTCATAAGTTGTAACTCATGAAATTCTTAAGAGTTTTTCTCTCAGTGTACTTGCTGCTCTATTTTTACACTGTAAAAAATCGACACGTTACTACCAAGTGGATTCCACTTACTTCTGTGCTAATAGATGAAACATTTCATATCTACGTGGAATACACTTGCGTTTCAGTTCACATCACAAAATCAAGTGTCTTACACTTCGGCTTACCATGTCATGCATACCAAAATCAATCATTTTACACTCAGATTCCAATGCTTACACGCGTCAAATGCCAAAACACGTTGAAATACCGTGGATTCCAATCGATATGTGTCGACATAATAGAATGATTAGGCTCGTGTATTGACATTCATATGGTCGGCGTGCGACTAGATCGAACCAAGCGCCATTTTTTTAAAAATTGAGTTTTTAACGCCAGTGGATGTCAAAATTGATAATCTATCTTTCACGAAAAAAAAATGAAATCATTTGAACAGTTTATAATGGTATTATAACATAAACTCTCTGCAGCAGCTTGCAGGAAACATACGGGGTGGTTAAACTTTGATCGCCGCTTACTCGAAAAAATGTTTTTGGCGCTTGGTTCGGTCTGGTCGCAAGCCGACCATATGTAAAAAGCATTAGGGATTAGCGTGCGATTTATTTCCAGTGTACACAGAAATGATGCTGTGTAGGTACAAGCCTGGGAGGGAGAAACGGATACGAAGCTGTGTGAGTGTCAAAATGAACCAGAATGAACTGTCATCGACTGTCAATTTGAACCAAGGAAAAAAAAAGCATTTTTTGCGATGAGTATTGTTATAACTGATACCTTTCAATACTCGAAAAAATATGCATCGCAAACAGTTTTTGCATTCATTGTCATTTCACAAAATATTTTGGTTTGTTTTTACGTAGAATAATAAATTTCATAAGCTTTAAGTAATAATCATGCTAGCGTACTTCAACTATTAAACTTGCGCTTCTCTGGATTTAAGGCTTTGGTTACAATTTCGAACGTAGTTTCACTACGGTCGAACTTAAAACTCCGAAAAAAACTATTATACAACGGCAAATTGAAAAAAACACAGACTCGAAAAATTAGTCTGTAAAATTTGCACATTATTCGCGTTGGAAAAGATTTTGAAGACTGTTCGCACTTATGTGAGCTCTCAAATGTAATTGTCAAAATGTGCGTGATGACAAAAACAAAAATAGTTACACGCTATCAGGA
Organism: Wyeomyia smithii; assembly: GCF_029784165.1. NCBI lineage: Eukaryota > Metazoa > Arthropoda > Insecta > Diptera > Culicidae > Wyeomyia > Wyeomyia smithii. Next base: position 125,875,978 of record NC_073695.1, on the reverse strand, counting down.
AACGACGCATGTGCGTGTTCTCTGTTTTGAGTGTAGTATTCGTTTCTCCCTCCCAGGTACAAGCTATTTTCTAGTGTGTGGAAACTTTGCTTGTTGGTTTGCTTTGATCGGTTCGCTTCGCGAATATTCTCCTGCTTCTAATTGAAAATTTCAATCCTAATTCTTCGTAAGGCTCAAGTCTCATATCGTGACAACTAAACCGTCTCCTAGAGACTCTGTTTAGGTCACAGAATTGGGTTGTTTAGCTACTCATGGATTTCTGATTTTTGTATATCAGGTGAAAGAGTGTAATTTGCTGAGCAAAACGTGATGTTTTGAAATTTCGTATCATTATCCTTCGATTTTTAAATGAAAAATAAAAATCGCTCCAAATCGCTACAATGACAGTTGGTATATGAACGAACCACATACATAAGACATACGTAACACTCAGGAAGAAATCTTCCAAAAGAGTTAGTGCAAAATGAACTACTCGAATGGTACCACACTCTGAATAAAATCACTGTTTGAGTTGTTTTTGAAGGCAGTGTACCTGCCCAGCCCTGCATTTGTCTCGTTGCTACTCGAAAAATGCTGCATTGATTTTGTAAATAATTTTTGACAGTACCTTATGCGATTTTCTTCGGGGCTCGATAAAATCGAGAAAAAATTGTCGAGCAGTTGGACAGGACGAGGTACGGAGTACTATGGGGCAACGTGTACCAGAAAAAAACGCCAGTTTTACGTACAGAGCTGCCAGATTTTATTTTGAAAAATCTGTATGCACCCGCCAGAGTTGTCAGATTTTATTTTAAAAAATCTGTATGCACCCGTAAAAAATCTGTATTTTTCTGTATTTTGTTCGTTTGTCTACATGTGTTTGGGTTTGGGGTAATTGGGCTAGGAATCCGACCTTAAACCTCGCCTAAAACCGTAAAAAGTTTGGGTAAAATTCCTGATAGAAAACTCAGGTTAATAATCGTGTTATTTTTGTTCCAAAACGTCCAGCAGAAGTCAAACAGAAGTAATAAAAGGTCAGGGGGAGCTCCGTAGCCGCAAGGTTACAGAGTCCGCTTTGGTAAGCGGGTGGTCGTGGGTTCGAATCTTAATAGAGCGTTGGTTGTCGTCAACACAAATACAAAATAAATATTAATAAAAAATCGCCATTGTTACGTATGTCTTATGTACATATGTGCTAGGACCGTATTTCATTGATGGACAGTCTCAGTTCTTTTGAGACTCACCGTTTAATGAAGAAAAATGTAAAGCACTCTCCATCATTGAGTGCCTGGTGGTATTAAGAAAACATTTATGCTCGTCTTCTGTTTTTTTTCGAGATTTCTTTAATGTGAGTCCCTTTCCACTGTTCTGTTCCGGGCAATGAGAGAGAGTCCGCTTTCTTGCTTAGGTGGCACAACGTAAGATAAAATGCGACATCTGCAGCCGAATTCAGAGCACACATTTCACCGAATAGAAGAAAATTTCTTCATATACTACCAATGAAAAAAAAAATTTTTTCTTTGTGGAAAAGTGTGCTTGGAATTCGAAGGCTGGTTTCATATTTTTCTTTTTGTAACGGTCACAATTGGGTAGTTTACCTATATCAGTTTTTATATCGTCTAAGAGATCTGCATCTTCTAAGTAAAACGTGATTTAAAATTTTTTTCTATCGTTGTCCTTCGCTTTTCAACTGAGCCGTTGCAGAACCCGATCAGAAAGAAAAAACAAAAATGTAACAGAAGCTGTTAGTTTGTTACGGGAAAAACCTTAAAATAACAGAAATTATGAGAGAAATGATTCTACTAGTATCAAAAATATATCAAAATTTGTTACTTATGTATCAGCTTTCTAACAAAATAAGATAGTATGTAGAACAATATAATAACAAACATTGTTAGAAACAACAGGTTTTGTTAAAAACGAAAAATTAGTTAGACTCGTTTCAGAACTATTTCATTTCAGGTTTTGTTATTATAACTCATTCAGATTCAATTTTGTTATTAAAATTATATGGAAAAATACAACATTGTATCAAAATATGTTATTTGTATCTCGCGTTGATAGAATTCTGTAATTTTTTAGTTATGCTATTCTGATCGTGAACAGAGTGGTCTAAAGACAATTTTTTGCGAAAATGAGTTTTTTGCATAAACCGCATCTATTCAAGAAGCTGAAGTTGGGAAATTGAGAAAATTTCGAAAAATCGAACTTTAAAGCAGATTTATACCGTGTTGAAATTTCGTCAAAAACAAAATGGCTCTTCTGTTTCGGAACAGAGTGGTCTATGTACATATGGGTGTAATAGTATCATGCAACACGTAACATGTAGCATATTACATGTGATAAGTAACGGGTCACTTGTTTTGTACATGTCACACGGGATACGTAACATGTTACACGTAATGTAACACGAAAAATGTAACATGTGAAATATTATGTAAAATGTAACATGTTGTATTACATGTAATGTTATACGTGACATCATACATGTGACATGCTATAAGTATCATATAACATGTGACCAGGTCCGGATTTAGGCGTTGGGTGGCCCGGGGGAAAATTTGTTTGTGAGACCCTCTTTTCTTACAACATTTAGGGGTAACGTTCTGGAAGGAGATGAGTGAAAAAAAGGTCGCCCCACGACTAGGGAGGCCCTTTGAGTCGGGACGCCCGGGGCATTTGCCCCCTTGGCCCCCCCCCCCTCAAATCTGGGCGTGCATGTGACACAAGCTATTTTTTACGAATTACCGTCATTTCTTTGTCATTTACCAGGTTTGTGTACATAGACCACTCTGTTCCGAAAGATGACACCCCGTTAAGCATACAGACGCGAGGCATACGGACGCGAGGCATAGTACGTTAGGCATAATGGACGGCAGGCATACGGACACGAGGCATATGGACGCGAGGCCGAATGGACGCGAGGCCGAATGGACGCGAGGCCGAACGGATGCGAGGCCGAATGGACGCGAGGCCGAACGGACGCGAGGCCGAATAAACGCTAGGCCGAAAGGACACAAGGCCAAGGGGAAGTGATATGGAATGTGTTATTATCGTCATCATCAACACAGCATTCGAAAACATGTATTTCGCTTCAAAGTGTCATTTGAAAAGCAATACACTCGCGGCCTTCGGCCGACTCGCTGTCCGAGCGAATGCTGTCCTTACTCGCTACCGCTCGTTCGGACTTAACTAAGGGAAGAAAACTCTGTTTGAGTAGACCTAGCAAACCAGTAGATCAGTCGTTTGGGTGCGAGAGGCCGCCGCTTCCGACGGCGGGTCGGCAGCCGGCTCGGACTGCGGAAACCACGGCGGCTTAGTGCCACCCCGTTTCCTTGCCCTCGATTATGCGTCTTCGCCGCATGATTTCAAGAAAGGTATTATACCCAACTTAAACTCTTTAGGAATATAATAACACCTGAACTACATAATTGGATCTCATGCGATCGTACAACATCGCATTCGGCCTCGCGTCCATTCGGCCTCGCGTCCAATCGGCCTCGCGTCCATTCGGCCTCGCGTCCATTCGGCCTCGCGTCCATTCGGCCTCGCGTCCGTTATGCCTTGTGGCAGTATACCTCGTATCCATTATGCCTCACATCCATTATGCCTCGCGTCTGTATGCCTAGCATACTATGCCTAACATCCATATGCCTAGCGTCCATATGCCTCGTGTCCCGTCCCCGTTCCGAAACGATTCGAGGATTCCAGTGAATATATATATGAAGTCAAAGTGGTCTATGTACGTTAGTGAGATAAAATCACTTATTTCGCAAAGAAACTGTTAATTTTATGTATTCCCATGTTAAACCACTTCATAACCTTTATATAAGAACATTTTGTTTGAAAGAATCCGTTGAACAGAATTTTATTCAGAGATTTTTCGAAAATTGCTTCTTCTGGAAAATTTGCTCGTTAGCACATAGACCACTCTGTTCCGCAACGGCTCAAATCACGATTTAAAATTGTTCGAAATCGCTACAATGACAGTATAAAAATCGGAAATCCGTGAATAGCCAGACAACCTAACTTGCGTTTTTTGCAACTATGCAGCGTTCCACATCATTGTTGTCAAATTAATTATTTTTACCAATGTTTGCAAACCAATGACAAAATAATAGATTTTAAACGAATTGTATTTTTACGAGAAAAACAATAATGCGTTATTATTACGTGAATAAATTCACCGACCGCAGAAACGGAAGCTTGGAAATGTGTGTTGCTCTTGCATCGTCATTTAAAACAGCTAAATTATGAGTCTCTACCAAAACTGCGTTACAGTGAGAAAGTCAACTGGTTATATTATCTCTGTAAAAGTTGCGATGATTAAAAACGTCAGATACTCGACAGAACTACAATAAATTACGCCAGTTACTAGATACCTCAGTTACTAAGAAAGAAGATATGGCTGGCTTAGTTAAATTATTAATTGTATCGTGCCGTGTCGAACACATATTTTGTGATCATATATAAAACTAAATTTCTTTAACTTTATTTTGTTGATTATTTTAAAAATAATCAACATGCATGGTTTTTTGCTAAGTCCAAATCTTTAATAACATATGATGACACTAACTAGTTGCGGTAGACTGATAACTGTGATCGGCAAACAAGGGAATTGACATACCAGCGGATTGTAACTTGATAGTTTTTTTTTCTAAAACAAACAAGCAATGAACTGTAAATGATTTAGCTCCGTCTTTTTGAGCATCTTGAAGTTAATTATGGGTTGCTTGCTTATTTTGTACATTACCCTGATTCAAAATTGTTGGATGCTTTTCGATTGAACCCCAGTCTGACTCTAAAGCATAACAAAATAACCAAAAACGTATGATAGAAGCATAGCTGTAGCGGATTGAACATATATGGGGCAGTATACTTTTAATAAAGCACACTTCTATACTTGCTACGCAAAAGTTGTGGAATGGAATACAACCTACAAGTAGACATGTTTTGTCTTGTTATATGTGGTTGGTAGTTAATGTACATCATAAAACATTTCGAGAATAATATCGTCAGGTTTATATAATAACATATGTAGCATTTGTTTTTATTCTAATTGTTAATAAATGTCTCCGGCGATAACTTACTACAAAATCCCACAAGCCGAAAATTGTAAATTGCTGGGATTTTTTATTATAAATTCGAAAGTGAAAAGAAATAACCATATGCAATCTTATCATAGAAAAATTTAATACAACGATTTGACTTCTAATGATCAAAGTACAGACTGTTAATATTTCTCAATTCTTTAAATACTTTAAATTTTTTTTAAACTCAAAGGTAAAAAGTCAAAAACAAACTGTTTCATTAATTTTTTATTCAAAACAACAAACTTTTCGGAATAAGAAGTATGACCTATATCATGCAAAATAACCTATCATCCCACTTCGAGCGTCTGCGATACAAATTAAACCTTGCACATGTATTTGACTTAGGGGCCATCCGCATTCCACGTGGACAGATTTTCAACGATTTTACCCCTCCCCCTCCGTGAACAACTGCCCATATAAATTCTAAAAATTTTATATAGACCGTGTTCATTACACAGACCCCTCCCCTCCGAGGCTGTCCACGTGGAATGTGGATGGCCCCTTAGCAAACTAATTATTCATCACGAGTAGATTTTTTTAGGTTCAAGAGTAACTTTTTAAAATGGCGTATGTGTTTTAGTATACACATTAAATATTTAAAGCATTCTAAGTCAGAAACCTTTAGTTGTATGAAAAAAAAAACGTCTAAAAATAGGATGTTGGGACTATTTCAAATTAGTATAATAATATAATATAATGCAACTGTAGGAATTACTAACACTTTAATATCCTTCGATGTACAAAGCTTTTGGTCAGGCTCAAATTGGTATGAAAAATCGACCAAAAATTTTTAAAACTTTGTAGTAATCTATGACAGCAAGACGATTGGACGGTCAGTTAGTTCGCATGAAATATGGATTGAATGATTTAAACAACATTTCTTATATTGTCGTTTTATTTTGTATTTTTGATATTTGAGTAAAGAAAAGATGAATGGTAGCTTGAATGAATAGTTCTCTAAACAATCACGCACTATCATAACATCCCGATTCTTCAAAGTTTGTCTCATGTAAGTATATTATTGAATATAGTTATAGGTAATATTATTTCACCTTTTCACTAAAATAAGACACAAGGATACAAACTGATCAACTCGTTTCACAAGTTTCTCTAGATTTCATCAATCCGTTGCAATTACTTTTTAAAATATATTTCAAGCGCATAACATTTCTCGAGTTCTTCGAAAAAACTATTTTATAAATCTAAGTTATTCGGATTACGTTTACAACCCAGAGATAACTCCTGAATCATTCATTCAATTTTCTTGATGTCGAAAGTGAATTATGTCAAAATGATCATTCATTTTGATAAAGCAAAAGTTCAATAAATCTACTAGATACAAACTTGATTGTTATAACTCCAAAAACTTAATCATTTTTAAACATCTATAGGCTGCATTTGTTGACTATATATCTTGAATAAACAAAATAAAAAAGAAAATTGATTAAAAAACACCGTGCATCGGCTTATTCTACATGTTTTAATTCGTTGTAGTCTTGACCCAACAACGGCAATAATGTTTTGTCGTTAAAACTTATTGCAAGTGGTTGCATTTGTTTCGGGTGGGTGGTCAAGTCAAGTGTTTGCCGCATATAACTTTTTAAGCAAGTTTTTTATATTATGTCTCAAAATCTCAGTACTATTCGGTTCATATTATTCAGTTTTATTTGAATTAGCCTGTTACCTTTTTAACGTTTTAAAGACGAAAAAACACAAGTATGTACTATAATTTGCTACAATACATTGACCTTCTGTTATGCAATTTTTATAAATAAATTACATATTAAATTACCAATAATCATCATTAAATATGAAATTTGAGAACAATAGGTTCGACATAACGCGAAAATTATTTGGGCACAAAATTCATGCAAAAAAATTACCCGCTAAGCTCAATTTATTAATGCGCACAAGCTCATCGGAAGTATATTTTATAAATAATCGATAGGTAATAGTAGATAAGACTAGATGTTCGACTTGCAATTAAGTTCGCTTAATAACTAAGGTACTGCCCGAAAGATAGCTTCTTTTAACGCACATCAACGGAACATTAATGTTATTAAATTCACCACGCTCACATAAAACAACTCTTGGCCCACAGAAACCACTAATAAACAGTAGGAGATAGTGCAATGCACTTTTCAGCCAGTACCATTAAGAGATATTAGAAAGTTTTAAAGTACGACTTGAAAAGTTACTTTTAGATGCAGAGATATTTCCTTTCAAGTGATCACATTTCCTTGAGCACGAACTTTTTTACCTTAATTCACAGCATGTGATAAACTCGACAGATTATATAACGATAACGAAAGATTTAAATTCGAGACATTGAATAATAGTTATAAAATAATTTACGTTTATTGTGTCTAGTACTGAAAAAAATTCTGTGCTTACGTTGTTGATGTGCTTCTTGGCATACTGTGTGTTGCTTCGAAACTTATCTGTCGGATGTTCTTGGAACGACTGTTTTAATTCTTCATATACCTTATAAATTTCATGTATTTATTGTTTCCAATTACTTCAGTGAAAACTTTTTGGACAAAAAAAAAAACGCGAAAAGAACGAGTCGTAAAGATTCAAGAAACTCAAGATTTCACAAATATCTATGCTGACCCTTAAACGATAACAAATGTTCCTGAATAACCACTATGCATCCGATCACGATCTTATTACAACTGAACTGAGCCTGCCATAGTTTATTTTGAGTTTGTTTCTCTCGCTGATCGACATGAGCGAGCAACAAGAGAATATATGTACAATACATTTACGTTTGGCTAATGAACACCGCGTTTACTTCCAGGCACGAAAAGTACATTGCGTATGCGGGGCAGCATGCATGTATCTAAAAGAATCTCGCATATTTGTATTTGCCGAACTTCAATTTACCGTAAATTGATGCGTGAATGATACATGCAAAGTTACCGCAAATGCCATCATCAATTTGTCTTAAGGGTGTGTAAAAACTGAAAACTCTTAAAGTTTGCTTCATTTTTCTGTCTTTACGTTAAAGTAATATTTGATCTGTATTTGCGCGTTTCTATAGAATAAAATATAGAGAATACTATTTTTTTATATAAACCGACTATGACAATTAAAATGAGTTGGAAAGAGGAAGTTTTCAAATGAAAATAGCTTTCATACAACGGCACGGAGTGTATAACAATTAATGTATTGTAAGATAGCTAAAATTTGTAAAAAACTTATGATATGATAATTGTTATAATTGTAACGATTTTCTTACTACGTGGCATATATTAAGAAAAAAATTCAAGCATAACTTATTTGTAAATTCGTCAAAATAATATTTGAGGACGCAAATAACGTTTATTGTGTCATCTTCCATACGAGATCGAATTTAATCAACAAAGCTTCCGGAAGCAGAATAGATTACTCGTTCGGGGTAGAGATGGTCGGGTTTGATGTTTTCAAACCCTTACCTGACCCGAACCCAATCTTTTTTTTTTCGGTTGAAACCCGAACCCGAGATTTTCTGGGGGTCGATTTTTTATACCAATTTGAGCTTGCCCTAAAGCTTTGAACCTCGAATGGTATTAAAATGTTAGGGATTTTTGCAGTTGCATGATATTCAACATCATTATTTAATAATTATACTTAATTGATATAGTCAGGATTTGTGTTTTTAAATCTAAACCTTACCCGAACCTGACATTTTCATACCCGAATCCGAAAATTCTTTATTTTGGGAATTTTTTTTTTTTTCTTCACATAACATTTATTTGACACGGCACAAATACAATTTAATGTTTAACGGCGCCAATTATATCTGATGACTTAAAAACTGAAGCAAATTTTTTATCCTCGCTGCCGACTACGAGCTGAAATTAAGTCTAACTTAAAACTAGCATGGGATTTCCAATCAGTGTTTTGTTGTTCAATGGTCGTCTGATAATCGTCGAATGGCATGTATGGATTCGTTCTGCTGAGCCACGATGTCGTGAGTTGGGACAGAGGCTCGTAGTCCTTGGGTCCTGGTTCTATTGTGCGGGGTCTGGTTGCTGGTTTTGTGCTTAAGGTTCAAACGTGTTCTTGTCGTTTTGTTGGGTGTAGACGGAGGGGAACGGGACTAGACTGGGGCATGGATGGATTTCAGGAAAACGTATATAAGGGACATGTAGGATAGGTCACGGCTCGCCAAGACATCACGAACAGGAACAGCCGGCTGTCTACCCTCGGCCTGCAGGGAAGCTATCAATTTAGACCTGGCGTCACGGTGTACAGGGCATGACCAAACCACATGCTCTATGTCGTGATAACCTTCACCACAGGCACAGATACCACTTTCCCCGAGCCCAACACGACGGAGGAGCGCGTCAAATCTATAGTGATTGGACATAAGCCGGGACATCACGCAAATGAAATCCCGACCTACATCCAACCCCTTGAACCACGGGTTCGTCGATACTTTGGGGATTATGGAATGTAACCACCTTCCCAATTCCCCTCTGGTCCAAGCATTTTGCCAACTGATGATCGTATTCTGACGTACAAGTGCGAAAAATTCATTAAAGGCAATTGGTCTTTCATAAATATCACCGTTTGTTGCGCCCACCTTAGCCAAAGAGTCCGCTTTTTCATTACCCGGTATCGAGCAGTGAGAAGGGACCCACGCTAAGGTAATCTGAGTAGATTTTTCGGATAAAGCACTCAGATTTTCCCGTATTTTCCCCAGGAAATACGGAGAGTGCTTAACATCTTTCATCGATCGGAGAGCCTCAATGGAACTGAGACTGTCCGTAAAGATGAAATAATGGTCCGTGGGCATTTTTTCGATAATCCCTAGGGTGTACTGAATTGCAGCTAATTCTGCGACGTAAACAGAAGCAGGATTATCGAGCTTATGGGAGACGGTTAAATTGTTATTGAAGATACCGAAGCCAGTGGACCCATCAAGAAGTGATCCGTCAGTGTAGTACATATTGTCGCAGTTGATGTTTCGATATTTATTGGAAAAAATTTTGGGGATCTGCTGCACGCGTAAATGATCCGAGATTCCACGAGTTTCTTCTATCATGGATGTATCGAAAAACACAGTAGAATCAGAAGTATTTGATAAGTCGACACGATTTGGAATATTCGAAGAAGGGTTGATATTTTGGGACATGTGATTGAAATACAATGTCATAAAACGGGTTTGAGAATTAAGTTCGATTAACCTTTCAAAATTTTCAATCACGGGACGGTTCAAGACCTCACATTTGATAAGAATACGAGAAGACAGGCTCCAGAAGCGGGTTTTCAATGGTAGTACTCCAGCTAAGACCTCCAAACTCATCGTATGGGTCGACTGCATGATATTTGTGTACCAAAACCTGAGAAATCGTTTTACCCATTAATTGTGTTTGAAGCTGAGCAGGTTCATGCTTCCTAGAAAAAACTACTATCTCAGTCTTCTCCGGAGAGAATTCGATACCTAGCTGTAAAGCCCAACCAGACAAATTGTCCAAGGTATCTTGCAATGGTCCTTGCAAATCGGCAGCTTTGGCTCCTGTAACAGAGATTACACTGTCGTCTGCAAGTTGTCTTATCGTGCATGAGTTTGCCAGACATTCGTCGATGTCATTTACATAAAAGTTGTAAAGAAGGGGGCTTAAACATGAGCCCTGGGGAAGACCCATGTTGCTAATGCGAAAAGTTGCCAAATCGCCGTGCGTAAAATGCATGTGCTTTTCGGACAGCAAATTGTGCAAAAAACTGTTCAAAATTGGAGAAAATCCTTGTCGGTGAAGTTTACCCGAAAGAATGTCAATAGAAACGGAATCAAAAGCCCCCTTAATGTCCAAGAACGCAGACGCCATTTGTTCTTTGCGAGCATGCGCCAGCTGAATATCTGTTGAAAGCAACGCAAGACAATCATTCGTCCCTTTGGCACGGCGGAAGCCAAATTGAGTATCTGATAGTAGACCATTTGATTCGACCCAGTGGTCTAAACGACGGAGTATCATTTTTTCCATCAATTTCCGGATACAGGATAGCATTGCAATCGGCCTATAAGAGTTGTGATCAGAAGCTGGTTTCCCTGGTTTTTAGATGGCGATCACCTTCACTTGCCTCCAATCCTGCGGTACAATGTTTTGCTCCAGGAACTTATTGAACAAGTTCAACAAGCGCCTCTTGGCATTGCCGGGTAGATTCTTCAACAAGTTGAATTTGATTCTATCTAACCCAGGTGCGTTATTGTTACAGGACAGGAGGGCAACTGAAAATTCTGCCATCGTAAAAGGCGATTCTATCGCGTCGTGACCCGGAGACGTATCGCGAACAAAGTTTTGCGCAGGAACAGAGTCCGGACATACTTTCCTGGCAAAATCAAATATCCACCTACTTGAAGACTCCTCGCTTTCGTTGACCGTTACGCGATTCCGCATTCTTCGGGCTGTGTTCCAAAGAGTGCTCATTGATGTCTCCCTCGACGTCTCGTTTACGAACCGACGCCAATATCCGCGTTTCTTTGCCTTAGTCAAGCTTTTAAACTTGGTATCAAGCTCCGAATAACGTTTAAAGTCGTCGGCATCGTCTGTATCCCGGAAGGTCAGATACGCGTCGGATCTTTGCGTGTAGACATCGGAGCACTCTTGGTCCCACCACGGAGTGGGAGGCCGTTCTTTGATCGTTACGCCGGGATATTTCTTCGTTTGGGCTTGCAACGCGGCGTCTAGAATCAAGCCCGCGAGGAGGTTGTATTTTTCAAGTGGTGGATGATGTTGAATCGACTCGACCGCTTTTGAGATCATTTCCTCGTAACACTTCCAATCGACATTCCGTGTGAGGTCATACGGAATGTCAATTGGTCGCATGCGAGTTGACCCGTTATTAATTGAAATAAGAATAGGCAAATGGTCGCTACCGTGAGGATCAAGGATTACCTTCCATGTGCAATCCAACCGTAGCGACGTCGAACATAAGGATAGATCCAAAGCGCTTGGGCGCGCTGGAGGTTTCGGGATACGTGTCATTTCACCGTTGTTTAAAATAGTCATGTCGAAGTCATCGCAAAGGTTATAGATTAAAGAGGAGCGGTTATCATTGTATGGGGAACCCCAAGCCACGCCATGAGAGTTGAAGTCTCCCAAAATCAAACGTGGCGAGGGAAGAAGTTCTATTAAATCAAAGAGCAGCCATTGCCCAACCTGTGCTCTGGGAGGAATATATATTGAGGCAATACAAAGCTCTTTACCTTGTATTGTCATTTGACATGCGACAACTTCGATGCCTGGAATCGAGGGGAGGTTAATACGATAGAAAGAATAGCACTTTTTAATCCCTAAAAGTACTCCTCCATATGGGGTGTCTCGATCAAGACGAATAAAATTAAAATCATGGAAGTTGAGATCAATATTTGAAGTAAGCCAAGTTTCACAAAGGGAAAATGCATCGCATTTGTTTTTATTTATCAAAACTTTAAACGAATCAATTTTTGGTAAAATACTTCTACAATTCCACTGTAAGACAGAGATAGAATCCTTCATATACGCAGTTGAATTAGGCATCGAAGGATACAATCGCTGCAAGGAGGGGCCATTGGGCAGTCAACTGCTTCAAAAATGATCTAACTGTTGGGAGGAATGCTGTAAGAAAAATTTTAATTGGATCGGGTACATTGAAATTTTCAAAAATCCAGTCCACAATGTCAGAAAATTTCACTAATCCAGAGTTTGTTTCATCAACTGGATGTGCAAAAGGAACAACTGGGGTTTTAGATGTTCCTGGCAGTGCTGGGAACTCCTTCTGGGACTTTAAATTTGCAAGCCCAGGAGGAGTTTGCTTCGGTTTTTCCGCAGCACTGTTTGGTTTGTTCGTACTTTTCATTACACTTTGGGAAATCTTAGGACCTTTACGGGGATGTTTAGGAGAAGAAATATTTTACCTCTTCCTAGACTCCCCAGGATTGGCATAAGATGTTCCCGCTGATGAATCGTCAGAATCGGTTTCATCAGAGGGCAACAGATCAAAGGGGTTCGATGTTATGGTAGAAGTGGTCACGGTCTTCTTCAGCATCTCAGCGTAAGAACGCTTTGAACGCTCCTTAAGTGACCGCTTGATTTTATCTCTGCGCTGCATGTACACCGGGCATGTGGAGAGCTCATGCTGGTTTTCCCCACAGTGAATACATTTTTCAGCATTAACACTGCAAGAATCTTCCGCATGAGTCTCCCCACACTTGCTACATCGTGCCTTATTGCAGCAGTAGGCGGCTGTGTGGCCTAACTGCTTGCAATTGGTGCAATTCATAACACGGGGTACATACAATCGCACAGGCAGACGAACCCGGTCGATCGAGACGTGGCTAGGGAGTGCAGATCCGGCAAACGTAACGCGAAACGAGTCTGACGGAGTGTAAACTTTTTTACCGCCGACGAGAGACATGGACCGCAATTGCTTACAATCCAAAATCTTCGCCTGTGTTTCGGTATTTTTGAAGCAACCGGTTGCGCTTTTTAGGATACACTCGACAGAAAGACTCGAATCGGTTATGACACCGTCGATCTCCACGTCTCGTGCGGGTATGTAGACGCGATACTCGCGTGTGAAGAGCTCAGAGCAAGCGATAGCATTGGCCTGTGCCAGATCACTGACCACGACACGGAGCTTGTTAGGTCGGACCTTGGAAATTTCGGTCACGGCCTTGTACCCCTTCGTCAGGTCTTTAGCAATTTGCAGTATGTTTAAACGCTTTGAATTCACTCCTGCCTTTGGACGAAAATAAACAGTATAGCTGCCCTGTTGAGATCCGTCCGGGTAAAGCCTGGGGCGAGGGGGGACTGAAGAATGAACAGGGGAGGGGGTAACAGAAGGGTCAGGGTCAGAGGGGTTCGGGGATGGTGGCGCGGGAGGCGAGGGATCTACATCCATTGCGCTAAGTCTAGCGCACTAGCGCTGACAAGAACACGTACCTTTTTATTTCTCCCTTCCAGTAAGGTTGGTTGTCCGATCGTTCGAAGTAGCAGCCGTTACAGCCAGCAGCACCAATACAGCAGCACCAAACAGCCACCAGCAGCGAGCCAGGTGTGAGATCACTCCACACAGCGATACAACTCGCTGACACTGATGGCTTCTTCTTTTTCCTCGTTTGTGTCTCGTCCACTGCTGTAGCATAATCCAGCCAGCAGCCAAATCGGCTTGCGCACCAGCTGGCAGTCACGATGCGAAACAGTTGCTCAAAGGCACGACCTTGAACCCGGATTTATTTCACTCGACCAGGCAAACAAAGCCAACACTTGTTCACACGTCTTTTGTTTTATACTCTATCGGACCGATCACCAAACACGTCCAGTACTGATGCGTGTTCGGCACAGAATGATTTATTTTGGGAATTACAATTTACCTATTCGGAAACTACACAAACTGGAACACAACAGTCCCAAAAAACTCTTGTGTAATTGTGGTTTTTTCCAGTTTGGACTTTCTCACTGCGACCAGAACCGTTGATCTATTGTAAGATGTGCCCGAGTGTCTACTGTATCCGCAGTTCTATTATTAGCAGAGCTGGATTTAAGGGAGACTCGGGCCCCGGGTCTCCACGAAACAAGAAAAAGTTTTTTTCTCTATCAAAAATGAGATTGAATCAAAAGTTCGATTTACAGCAAGAAAATTTGGACAGACCATTTCAATCTGAAACATTTCTTCAGTGTTCATTTTTGCGCGAGCGCCAATATCCACCTTGGATTCTCTTGGAATGACACACATTAACACACCATTTGAATCGAACTAGCGCGCATGGGAGGTAAAGCAGAGAGAGAAAATAACCCACAAGTTTTTAAATGCATTGCTGTTGCTTACATGTCCGAATCTAAGACCCGAATCAGGGATACCAGAAGTGCTTTGCAAAATGCAGGTTTTCAGAGTCCTCGTGCAGATTTTATTGACCTGCAGATGTGTAGTTTTTTTACCTCATTAACCATCGGTCGTGAAATTTATAAAAATCCGCGTAATGCCGCGAAAGTAACGATAAACAGCAACATTTTATGTCTATTATGAAACATTTCAATTTGAAACCTTCATGGTAACCAGCAACACACACAAAGCTGAAGATTAATGGGCACCTCGATGACAACGGGAAGCCTATTCTTACGTAATCAAGGAGATGAAACAGTACTACTGCTCTCTTACAACACGAATTTGTGAGCCTGGATTGAACTGTCTTTGGACGGTTCGGTTACGGTTGTGACCTACATGACAGAATTCCAGAGTATGCAGTCGAATCGAAGTTGCAAGATAAACAAAGTACAAACAAACATTTTCAAAAATACCTGACAGTGAGATTGGTATTTTGCTTGGTGTTCGGATCGTGGACGTTTTCCTGGACTTTTCCGGTTAGCAAGCGATTTCCGGATTTCCGATTTACTTATCGATTTCCGCTAACTGTAGATACGGAACGCAGCATGAATAATACGTGTCTGTTAACAACAAAATATGACTAAAGACAATTTTACACATTATGTACTTTTAGTCAGTAATGCAGAGAAATCATGGATCGTACGCTTGAATGGCCGTATAATCAATTACCGAGGAAATGCATCGACCATCCCCGATTTCGACCAACATTTGTGAGTTGATGTATTTCGAGCCGGAACTTATAAGTACAAAGTGTTGTACCGATTGGTGGACCCCTCGGCCAATGGAACTGCCTCCACTTTTTGCGAATTTAGCAAAACACCTTTTTATTTTGTGAATATCTCGGGACCCTGAAGAGCAACAGGTGATATTGACATATCATTTTGAAGGGTTTTAGATGTAGAATCGAACTACGTGATCAATTTTTTTCTGCAGTGTTGCCAACAGTGCATTTTTTCCGATTCAAAACTTAATTTGCAATTTCCTCAAAATACCCCCCCTTCGATTTTGATTTTTCCTGTAACCTTTCGTGAAAATGATTCTAGAGCGGGATTGTTTGCGTTACATCATAAACGGATGATCCTCTAAGGTACATCTCTTCGATTACACAAACGCCTGCCAGGATACGATTAAGATTGCAGCAATTTATGTAGAAGCGCTTCCGTGCGAAGACAAAATCTAAAATCTTGCAATTTTGAAAATGCTGTATCTCTGGAACGTTACATTTTGTTTTCTGCTGATAAGTGATTCCTATGTAAAATCGTCTGCTAAACACATTAGCGTGGTGAAAATCAAGATCGAAGAGGGGATATTTTGAGAAAATTGCAAATTAAGTTTTGAATCGGAAAAAATGCAATATTGGCAACACTGCAGAAAAAAATTGATCACGTAGTTCGATTCTACATCTAAAACCCTTCAAAATGATATGTCAATATCACCTGTAGCTCTTCAGGGTTCCGAGATATTCACAAAATAAAAAAGGTGTTTTGCTAAATTCGCAAAAAGTGGAGGCAGTCCCATTGGCCGAGGGGTCCACCAATCGGTACAACACTTTGTACTTATAAGTTCCGGCCCAAAATACATCGACTCACAAATTTTGGTCGAAATCGGAGATGACCGATGCATTTCCTCGGACACTTGACATGGAATGACCCATTTGTTTCTTGATTCTAACCAAAAAACTTTTCTAGTATCCGCTGAAGAAAAAGGTTACCGCGAAATTAGCACCGAAACCACGAAATTGTCACCAGCGAATTTTCATTTTTTTTTGCTGCGAATTAACACTGTCTCTAATTATTGCCAGGGTCGCCTTGGATTTGCGCAGTCTCTCTCAAATCGTGTGCAAAATTTTGCCTGTGGATCGCATTTTTTTCATGAGGGAGTTTTTTTTTTCAGATAACAAGAAAAAATTTCCGGTTTTCGAGCAATTGCAGGCATTTTTCAAAAATATCTGGCACCTCTGGTCCAAATCATTCGACAGTTAGATCTGGCTGTAAACAGTGAGTAAGAACCGAAGTTATTATCACATTTTTTCAAAATGTGCGGAAAAATGTGATTGTGTACAACAATATGCAAAATGTATTTGTAAACGCTGAAGTTGCGTTGCAGATTTATTTGAGTCTAATAATCTCGAACCAAAGATGACTAGAACAAGATACCTGACTTTTGCAGAATTCATCGGACATGATTGTCGCTGCGCGTGACAAAAGTTGAACTAATTTATACACTGTTGATATGATGTATACTTAACATCAAAATCAACTGACGACAAGGCCAAGACATGACTGCTGAAAGGTGAAACAATTTTTTCTGTATCCATGTGGACGACTGTACGGTGCTGCCATACGAAAAATGATGATAATGTGTACGAATGCTATGTTCTCAAACATGAAGCTTTCCGGAAGAATCAAGAATTGTCGGCGCATCATTTAAAATTTAGCGTACCATCAGAAATTTTCTAATAACTGCTTTGAGCACGCTCTACAGCCAAGTTTTTCACTCTTGCCGAGGTTAATAAAGCAAAAATCGGGTGCCCCGGTGAACCTGACTATATGCACAATGGTTCTGAAACCTGGCTTGCGACATATCAAACTTTAAGTTTTGGTAGAATGGGACCTGAAAATAAATAGACTCCTTAATATAAACCCCCACTCTGACAGTCAATTTCACACTTTTCTTTTCGTACTTTGAAGTGCAAAAAATATGGCAATAGCATTAAGCGCGAAAAATGACAATATCATTAATCTGCATTTTATCTTAAGCGTCGAGCTGACCAAACTGCTACACCTTTTTCATATACAATCTTGAACAGCTCAACGATCGATGACGGACTATGCACGATGAATCGGTTTTGCTTATAGTGACAATTTTATGAGAATTTAAGCCATCAGATGGCAGCACTAACCGTCGGAAATCGGTCGTGTTCAAAATGTATGAAAAATATGGAAGTTAGGTATCTTGTTTAGGTTATCTTTGCTCGAACGCAACTGGGAAAAGGTCTTATTCGAAAATGAAACTGATTAAAAATAGGTTGCGTACGATTATGATGACTGAAAGGCTGTCGAACTTGAATGTTGATTATTTGATCAATAAGTTCTCTGCAAAAAAACTCACAATTAAAAATTCTAACAAATTCAATTTCCAATAACAAATAAATGTTTTTAACTCGTACGATATAAAAACGGTTTTGTTTTATTTTGGGGCCCCCACTTAAAACTGAGCCCCGGGTCCTACAATTGTAAATCCGGCTCTGATTATTAGCAATACCGCTATTGAGAAAGTGGCATGCTTATTATTATTGCTTTATCCGTGTTTGTGTAAGTGATTTTACTCTTCCTTTTACACGTTATCGGCTTACCGTTCATCCTGCCAAATATCTCCAATTATAAATCCCTGGAGAAGTTTCGTCCTTTTGGCCAGTTTTATTAATAATAGGGTCTTATTTTTTGTTAAGAGGAAGTTACGCAAAGGTATTATAGAATTCAGCGTAAAGAAAGGGTAAGTGGTGGGGTACTTGAGAATTAACCCATGCTCAAGTCCTTTTTTACATCGAATGGCCTGATTCTAAAAAGATTCGAACCCACGACCATCCGCTTGACAAAGCGGACTCTGTAACCTTGCGGCTACGCAGCTCCCCTATAATTGTGGTTTGTATGGTAAATTTGTTATTCTAGATTTTTTTTGCGATTGTCATAGAAATCATACCAGTTGGAAAACTCACGCTTATCGTGTAGAATGTCGATTTGTTATGTTGCCAAGAATCTTTCAATATATGCAGCAACAAATGCTGCATATTCAATTCAAATCCACAACTTTGATTCAAAATACATGCGACTTATCTATGAATCTGATCTAAATTGTATCAGTATATCGAAGCAGGAAGATTGGGACATTGAGCAGCTAAAAAGAATAAGTGTATTAATAGTAAAAATAGCTTATTCCTCAAGAGTTGCAGTAAACACACTTAGATTTTATTGCCGAGATCATGCGTGCCGTACTAGTGATGGGAAATATCGAGCAAAATCCGTTAACAATAACATCGATAGTTTCCAATCTCTTAATTTTTGCAGGTTTGCGAGGTCGCAAAAGCAAGGATAATGTCTGTTCACTTGTGAATTTTACCGAAGTCTATTCGGCCGGTAGAGAATTGGGAACAATAATTGGCTGTTTTGGATAACTACTATATGATATTTTGCAAGTACAAGATATAATTCGCATGCTTTGTGCCACCTGAGCTGCCACCTGTGACTTATCGATAATTATCGTTAGCGCTAAAATTAGACGATATTATCGATATGAAGCAATTATTGATATTAGCGATAAATATCGATAACTTCCCCATCACTATGCCGTACCTAAGGGGAGACAACTGGTTATAGATTTGCATCCACTTTGGGAATCACTCGCTGATTGGTTGAAATTGAAAACCCCGAGTGCGTTAAAATTTATCATCAGTAGGGCGCCAGTCATCGTATGGAAAAAAGTGACCAGAAAATTTCAAAAAAAAAAACCCTATACAAAATGTTCACCTGCTCGAAAAAACACCCTGTGCAAAATTTCAGCTCAATCGGACTTAAAATGGGGTGGCGCAAAGCGATTGAAGTTTGGCTTTTTTGAAAACCGAAAAATCACCCATGGGGGGGGGGGGGGTACGTGAAATTTCGGTTTTCGAAATATTTTTTTTGATGCCAAATGACCTAAAAACGCATGAAACGTCGAGAATTGGTGTCATCTGAAAAAAATTTTTTTTGCGAAAATTTACTTTCTGGGACTTTTTTTAATTGTGGTAGGCGAAGTTCAAAATGTTTAGAATTTATTTTTTGAAATTGATCACTAGTCTCTCGAAATAGCTTGTATAATGATATACACTATAACTAGCATCGAATACATTATGTTTCATTAGGGTGGTTCATTATTCGACATAGGGTGGTTTATAATATTGTGTAAAAATGAGTATAAAATGGAAAAAATCACTTTTCACTGAATACCAATAGGAAAATTCCTGAAAATATAATATTTGTTATACCATTGTCGTTAGGGTGGCAATGTTGAATTGGAAAAATTATATGTAAAATGGCAAAATATTACAAAACAAATTTACAAAATGTATCAAACCACTCTGTGCAAAAAAAAAATTATCTCAACTAAAATTAAGATTGTGTCTCGTGGAAAATGTTGAATGCCTTCATGTCATTTGCAAAATCACATACGGGTGGGGTGGTACATGGAATTTTAATATTTGAAAAATTTTTTCGATTCCAAGTGTCTTAAACTTTTAAATGAAACGGTGGAAACTGATGGAATATGTTATTACTTTGTTTGAAAAATCTACTCTCTAAGACACTTGCACTCGTCTTTCGAATGTTGTACCAGACAATTTATTCGTTTTATTTACCACAATAATGTCCTTTGCCAACACTTGATTGAACACACAGTGCTCTGGCTTATATAATCGGACAAAAGACTGTATCGATGTTATTCAGTGATAATGAGAGTATAGGGATCTCAATCAGATAGGCAACACAATTGACTCATTCTTTCTGGGTTTGCGTCGTTTTGACAGTTCGACCATACATTTTCTGTCAAGTTTACATCATCAGAACGTGAACGTGCCGGTGTGCGGTGTGACATCTTCGGCAAAGTTGTAGATAATAGTTTTGTTTTTCAAAAAAATATACACTCTAAAAACAAATTACTAATTTTAAAAAAAATAAAAGAAAGTTATAAATTAATTATCGAAAATAACCCATTTAAAACAACTGATTTTTTTTATAAAAACTTCGAAAGTTTTTCTGAACAACGAAACCGGTCATGGAGAAATCAGATAAAAAGTTATATTTTTTAATTTTTTTTTTACAGGGTACATTTTTTTTGGAGGAACGAAGTTATTATTTACGACTTTGCCAGATACCCTATGCCAATCAAATAAACCGTTTTGACTGTAGAAATATTCTTGATTCCTCATAGAGTGCTCTATAGGAAATTAAAAATATATCTACAGTCGAACGGCAAAGTTGTAGATAATATTTTTTCCTTCCAAAAAAAAAATTGCCTTTTAAAAAAAATATTTGAAAATAATTTTTTTTTTAAGAAATATTTTTTTCAAAAAATGATAGCTTTTTTTTCTTGATTTCTATATGATCGGACTGGTTTCATTGTTTTGGTAATCTTTCGTAGGTTTTATTAAAAAAATCAAGTTTTTTAAAAATGAGCCCTTTTGAATGATTAATTTTTAATATTGAGTGTAATTTTTTTGGTGAGACCGAACTATTATTTACAGCTTTGTCGAAGACGTCACAGCAATCAAACGAACCGAAGTGCTTTTTTTTATTTTATACTCATTTTTCACATTATAATGAACCACCCTATGCCGAATAAATGAACCACCCCAATGAAACATAATGTATTCGATGCTAGTTATAGTGTATATCATTATACAAGCTATTTCGAGAGACTAGTGATCAATTTCAAAAGATAAATTCAAAACATTTTGAACTCAGCCTTCCACAATTGAAAAAACGAAAAGTCCCAGAGAGTAAATTTTCCCAAAAAAAAATTATTTCAGATGACATCAATTCTCGACGTTTCATGCGTTTTTAAGTCATTTGGCATCAAAAAAAATTTTCGAAAACCGAAATTTCACGTAAAATATTTTCAAGTAGCATTTAAAATAAAGTACAAATCGTACAAATACGGGTGTAGTAAGAGATCCAACTTGGATCATCACTTATATCAATTACCAAAAGATCTAAAAGTGCGCAAGTAATTAATACGGTGAAGCATAAGAACAGCACCGCTGCTCAATGTCGGAAGTAAATAGTGTAGTGTAAGCTTATTTCTACTTTTGAGTCCGTTCTGGATTAAGTTTGGAACATACCAGGTATATTACTTGCGCGGAGAGTACAATTCAGATGGGTCAATGAATGAATCATAATCATTGATGAATGACACGTTTCATTTCAAGGATATTAAAGATGCAGATTCTCCGGTAACCCCCCCCCCCCCACGCTTAAACTATCGCCTGCAGGGGGAATTGGGCATAATGCTGAAAAAATCATTTAAAACATTCAACTATTTTCCGAGTGAATGGCATCACTTATGAAAAAAAACAACAGGGATCATCGAGGTGGGTGAGGAAGAAGAGTAAGAAGCCAGATGTCTCCCCTTAGTGCCGTCTGTATGTGATTGATGCAACAAAAATCCGTGTAAACAAAGTGAATCCTTTTACTATTCACGCTTTTTAAATAAGCTATTGTATATTTGAACTACTTTGAATTGCTTTCCTAAGAAAAAAAAAATGAAAATAAATAAATGAATAAATAAATTGAATAAAATTCATTAAATCTTTTTGTAGCTAGGCTCTACGATTATCATAATTTTCTTTCTGTGAGTTACACACGTAACCTTATTCAGTAATGTGGATAACTGAGACAATTATTCTTTCTTTCGTCTACGTTTCCTTTAGCAGTCTACTTGTCAATTGAATTTATTACAATGAGTTTCGCTGCTAGTCAGCTCTTTTATCATAAAGCTAACACTGTAAGGCACGTTATTCTACTATCCACGAGCTGCAGATAAGGATGTTACTAATTTAAAGGCCGTGAACAAACAATAGGGGTATTCACGTAGCGCTCATATACAAATAACCAGCCATTAACATGTTCGACTCCATTGACGTGTATTGGAAGATACGGGTGAACGCATGGATGTTTGTGAACGGACGCTACATGAATACCCTTAATGTGTTTCTGCAGCGTAAAAAAGAAATTTACAAATGAAGATGTACAAATATGCGTCTAAGAATGTATTTACTCTTATTGGGAGATAAAATTTTATTTTAATATTATATAATGAAAGTACATTTGGAATACTCACTTTTCATCAGGCGGAGGAGGCATGTCATGATTGCTGGGGCTTCGAGGAGGTGTTTTTTCGACTTCCATCATAGCGAGCGGAGCCTCGGGCATAGGACTCACTGTGGCACCATCCATTTTAAACTTTATTTTGATAATCTTACTAATGCGCTATATAATCGAAAATCGGTGCACTTCGTTTTGTTGCACTGAACACGACTAGGTTACGATCAACGTGGAGGGCGGTGTATGCAAACTTAATTCATAAGAGTTAGAAGTTAGCGAGGAAAAATGAATACAACATTTAGAGAAAAAAAAAACTGTTGTGTCATAACTGTTTAAAGAAATTATAGTGGATACAGTTCTTACATATTCATAAACATTCTGCACTGATGCTTTGTTAACATTTTAGCTACGCACTGCATTGCAAAATCGAAACAATGTTATACTATCAATCAAATTTCAAAAACAAAACTAAAATATATTTTATTAATTGTTGTTTTTCTCATCTGTAATACTCCACAAAGATTGGAAGACGTAATTCAAAAGATAAAACCACATGTTCAAGGTTTACACAGTTCAAATTTTCGACAGTAACCAGTATCGATAGAAACATGTTTAACGAATAATTGAGCATACAAAAAATATCAATAGATTGACAATGGTCTCAATGATATTCCCTAAAATTAGGATAATTTCGTGCTATTCCTTGCTGCACTATAGTTTCTTTCAAAATAAATAATACCGCTTAGCTGCCTTGCCTAGTTGATAAACTGATCCGCAGTTGTAGAAACAAAATAATTCGGTGAAAGCTCGCTCCCAAAGGTGATACACAAAGCTCTCATATAGCATTACGATTTACCATCAATGATAAGGACATTATACAAACAATCCTTAAAATATTAAATGCTTTTCTTTATAATTTAATATCGGTAAAAAAAATCAACCTAAACCATAACGAATATCTAAGGAGCGTTATATGTATTTAACATGAAGTGCGCTTATTGTGTCTTGATGGATATCGTTTAATATTATTCAATAGTCATAACTCATCTGTAAATTACTATGATATAAAAGTACGCGCTACCTAAAGTTAAGAAACATCAATACATAGTTACACTACAACATGTCCCTACATTTGTTCTGACATTGCGCAGCATCCACTTCATAGTCCTTATGCTCTCATACACATTAACAAGTGCAGCATCTCCAAGTGTAAAGAATATTTCATAGTGAACCAAACATCATGAAAATAAATGGCGCGATTTTTCGTAAATGAGTAAGTTTATTTTAAATGTACCCCATGCTCTGTTTTCAGAATAAACAATCCACACTAAAGAAACGTAATCTTGCAACTGCTGTAACGTTATCCCGCCAGAGATTGGGATGAAATGATGAATAATCTACGATTTTGACAGCAGTTTTGGGTGGGTCAATATGCCTACCCTAGGTTTGCACTTCTATGTTTGCGACCATGATATACTCTAATGAATATACTATGGGTATTCATGTCGAGCTCGTAAACGAATACCCAGCCGTAAAAATACTCACCTCCATTGACGAGTAATGGAAGATACACAGTTTACGGCTGAGTATTCGTGCTTGAGCTTGATGTGAAGACCCCTACTATCAATTTATTGACTGACTGTACTAAATGAAAGTGATATGTTATCATGGCACTTAAAACAACACTCTAGTACCTAGTAACAATTTTCCAACGATACTTCTGATGAAAAATATTTCTAAAGCGCACACAAAATGCTACGATCTTTATATTCTCCAGGATATCCTTCTGCTTACTCGTCGAGTGAAAATCAGATACTGAACATAACATGTGAAAAACATAAGGCGAGAGAATTTACTACAAACGACGCGATGCTCGGTAGAGCGCACGGCAGGGTGTATTACGGGCTGGTATTCATCTAGCTAGTTAATTCCAATATTTAATAAACAAGTTTCTAACCAGAACATCGACCCGTAAGTCGTAACTTGGTATTCTTAGTGCCTACCTATTTAGTACGTTCTTTTGTGATTTTTAATATAGTCAGGTTTTTTTACGCGGGAAATATATACCTCGTAAAACCTAAATTAATCCACCTAGCGGTCAGACTCAGCCTTCCTCATTCAAACTTATTATTTGTAAAAATAGATTTACATGAATGCTTAAATACAATAAAGGTATATTCACTCTTTGGGTTCTAAAATATTGATGTTGTAATTTAAGTATAAAATATGAAATTTGACGTAATGTTAGTGCTTAAGAAATAGCGAAATAAAATAAATTACTCTTACTTTCGAACAATTTAATCACGAGCGATACCGGGAACGTTCAAATAGTACGATACCACATATAAATAATGTTGAGGCCATATATATTGATCAAAGCAGGTATAGTGTTGAATAGTCTTTGAATTTCTTTTTTTTTCCAAAACTTTTGAACAGTATATCAATTTGTTATGAAGTTTGTTATTGGTAAGTTTGAGAGATAACTCGTTTGTATGACACTAGTTATGTTCAAATAAGTCGTGTTATACTTGAGATAATAGACTTTCGTGTTTTCACAATTTAATACATAACGCTTGTTTAAGTTTGATTACAATCAAATGAAAAGGGAACGTATAGGGCAGCCAAACTTTGAAAGCACGTATTCAATCATAATTCATCAGTTAACCCTCAACTAGCCCGTTCATCTTATATCAATATTGTTCAAATCGGTTGTGAAGTTTCTGAGATAATGAAGGTTCGTGATTTTCACATTTCGATACATTACAGACGAAGTTATAGCCCGATTACAGCAACATTCAATCGGGTGTTATGCGGCAGCTAGAGCTATCATTTGACACTAATTTTGTGGAAATCGGTTCAACCATCTCTGAGAAAAGTGAGTGAGTCCAAGTAGTCTTCGGAACATGTTCCTTTTCCTAGCTGGATTGCACATTTTTAAACATAACAGGCAGGGTCTTATGGGGCAACAAGGCCTTCCATATGACACTGATTTTATGAAAATCGGTCCAGCCATCTCTGAGAAACATGAGTGAGATTAAATAGTCTCCAGAACACGTTTCTTTCCATTACTTCTGAACCATATGTTCAATCTTCATAAAATTCAAAAGTTAAGGCTTTTTATGTAGCCCGTTCATTTGAAACCAATTTTGTTCAAATCGGTTGTGTAGTTTCTGAGATATTGATGTTTCGTGATTTTTACATTTTGATACATAACCTGTAAACTGGAAATCAGATTACAATAAAATTCAATAGGGTCTCAGCTCGTCGAACTGAGTCGAGTGATATACGACATTCGGCCTTTTTGAGCACTTTTATACCTTTAGTTTTTGCAGTGATTGCTATACCTTTCTAGGAGAAAGGCAATAGGAGAAAGGCAAAAAGTGAAATGATAGAAATGACTTTTTATTTCAACTTCAATCCCGAGCAAGGCCGCAAACATTGAAATAGTACAATATCAAATTTAAATGATGTTGAAGCCACATATTTTGATCGTAGCTATAGTTATAAACAGTCTCCGGGTTACGTTTCTTTCTATAACTTTCAAACCACTTGTTCAAATATTATAAAATTCATTGTTTAAGGGTTTAAAACCCCATTAATTTGAATTCAACTATGTTCATAGCTTCTGAGATATAAGAGAAGTTTGATTACTGTAGATTCACTGTATGGAAAGGGCTACTGTCGGTAACGTTGTTGTCGATAACCGTTGGTAGCAATCGTAGGGTAGGCTTAGTTTTAGCCGAGACACATCTTCTACCATATTTGTTGAAAGCTTTGCCACAGACACGATTACATGCAAATCAACCGATCTCTCTCAGCCCAATATTTTAATATGCCTTGCCTCGTTATAAAAGGGCATTCCACCATCATAGTTTCCTCTTACTTACTTTCGATCAACCCAATAGCGAATGTCACGGCCGGTCACCACACCACATTGATTATTGAGTAGTTGTAAAATTTTAGTAGCTAGTGTAAAAAGTTTAAATAGTTTAATAAATGTTGTTAGAGTGTAAAATCTTTTTGAGCCAATAAATTAGCAGTTGTGTAGAACAAAAATCGTGTAGTGAGTGCTTGAACAAAAAGAACTATTCGCATACTGGCGCTTTGGTGTGAAGTTAGGCAACAAGCTCGACTAGATAGGGAGAGCGCAATTTTCGCATCGGAGTCGCGGAATATCGCTATATTGGAAGTCACAACATTGGTGCCGTGACCAGGATAGCGTTCCCTTGTGATACCGATGCCGAGACGCCATTTGGACAATTGAATCGGTACCATATTCAACTTTAACAAAGGTTGAGGCGCGATTGCGACTTTTGTACAGGTGAATTCACTGGGCGCTGCCATCACGTTTTCGTACACTAAACTTCTGTGTGCAGCTATAACGGTTTTTCGGGATCAAGGAGACATTGAATAATTATACAAGGCTTATTGAACAGGCCTACAAGGTGAGGACCTGTCCAATTTCATACATTTGTGATTTCATCTCTACCTGGTCATTTTTTGTGGTTCTACTGTCTCACTACTTCGACGGAGTTTTGGTGGCCGGATATTTTTTCATCGATTTGGTGCTATAGAGGACTAAGACTGGACTCGGAAAGACGATCTAGAATTCAACTTGGTGGACGCAGGATTCTTTCAACCCTACGTGAACGCTTTGGGCTGTGCTGGTGTGCTGAATTCAATTTCGCGCGCCAAACGAGGGAAGCTGAGATAATTATAATACAAGGCCTATTAGACAGGCTCACCAGGGAGCATGGCAACGACGTCCAAAAAGTACAAGGGCCTGGTACGCAGTAGAAACTTTGTGGTGCAATGCGTAGAACGACTGGACCAATACCTGCAAACTACGAAAGAATTCGACGAGCAAGCAGTCAAGGTTCGCATGGAAAAATTGGAGCAGAAATATACGGAATTCGAGGAGATTCAAAACGACATCGAAAGCCTTGACGACAGTGAGGAGAACATAGCAGACCACCAGCAACTTCGGGCTGAGTTCGAGGAAAAATATTACGAGGTAAGGGCAGGGTTGGCGCGAAAATTGCCACAAGAGCATGCGACACCAAATACTACTATTACACACACAAATCAAGCTCCACATGTTCAATCTTCCGTACGACTTCCTCAAATAAAACTGCCAGAGTTTGACGGCAATTTTCAAAATTGATTACCTTTTCACGACACGTTTAAGGCCTTGATTGAACTATCTGAGGAACTAACCGACATTCAAAAATTCCACTATTTGCGTGCTTCTCTAAAAGGCGATGCTCTTAAGTTGATAGATTCTTATGCGATGAGTGAGGCTAATTATAGGGTTGCTTGGGAAAGTTTAGTCGACAGGTTTTCGAACAAATATCTCCTCAAAAAGCGACACTTGAATGCCTTATTCGGTTACACTCGGATGAAGAGGGAATCAGCGGCTGGTTTACACGATCTTATCGACTGTTTTGAGCGTAACACGAAAATTTTGGACCAATTGGGAGAGAAGACGAACGGTTGGGGAGCCATGCTGGTCCATTTGATGGTGTCGAAACTGGACGACGTCATGCAGAAACTATGGGAGGAAAATGTTACACCGGACAAAGAGCCATCTTTTGCGTCGTTGGTCGAATTTCTCAAAAAACAAACCAGAGTTTTGGATGCGGACGATCTCGGAGCCGTACAGCATATGAAGTTTCCACCACGGTTGCGTCTCGAGTGCAGAATTTCTCAACGTCAATGGATTTCATGGTTTTGGGGCAGGTCACCAGCGACCAGCCATCTGTTTCGATACCGCTAGCTCATTTAAAACTTCCCCCTGACATGGTCTTGGCCGATTTCAATGTTTCTGGACCGATTTAGTTAATTTTGGGTGCGCAGCAATTTTACGAGTTTCATGTACGCGATGGTGGCCGGCTGCAAGTGCGAAATTTCGACAATACGCTACCAGTATTCGTCAATACGGTGTTCGGATGGGTGGTGGCCGGCGAAGCTAAATGCATAAAGGAATCAACACTGGTTAGCTGTCACATCACGAAGCTAGACTCTCTTGAAAAGGCGATCGAAAAGTTTTGGATAGTCGAAGAACTACCGGTTAAAACCCCCCGCTCTCAGGAAGAAGACGACTGCGAAACACATTTCGTGAACACATTCACGAGACAAAACTGGCAGGTATATTATGCGCTACTCTAAGCAGATGAATTTTGCAAAAATGATAGATGAATCGAAACGAATGGCTTTAAGACGGTTTTTACAAACTGAAACACGGCTGGCAAAGGATTCAAATCGGCGGCGTGGACGACCTTAGTCTCGACGAAGGTAAAACGGTCTGCTATCTTCCACATCACCCGGTTTTTAAAGAGTCGAGTACTACAACTAAAGTACGGGTGGTATACAATGGGTCTGCTAAAACTTCAACTAATTTCTCTCTTAATGACGCTCTACTAACTGGCCCCACGATTCAAGACGACCTGCTCAGTTTGATGCTCCGCTTCCGAAAACATGCTATAGTTTTGGTCGCAGATGTTGCGAAAATCTATAGGCAGATTCGGGTTCACTCAGACGACACTTCGCTGCAACGCATCCTCTGGCGCTTCAACCCTTCGGATCCAATTCAGGTGTACGAGCTGCAAACTGTCACCTACGGTTTGGCCCCATCGTATTTTCTCGCCACGCGTGTCTTGAAGCAATTGGCTATAGACGGCAGCCAAAAGTGCAAACTTGGAGCAAAGGCCGTAGATGAAGACTTCTATATAGACGATTTTCTTTCGGGGGCGGACACGATCAAAGAGGCGATTCAGCTTTAAAATGAAGTTCAAGCCCTATTGGCGGAAGGAGGTCTCGATCTACGGAAATGGTGTTCGAACTGCCCACAAGTACTAAAAAATTTGCCCACTGAAGCACTGGGAGGAGAAACCACCCTGCACTTTGATCCCGAACAGAAAATTAAAACGCTTGGAGTAGAGTAGACAACAGAATCTGATCAGCTTTGCATCGAAGTACAGCAAATTACTAACGACGGTTGTTGGACGAAACGGAACATGTTCTCGGCGATTGCGAAACTATACGACCCGCTTGGATTGGTGTCTCCTGTCGTAGCATGGGCGAAAATCAAAATGCAGCATCTCTGGCTATCCACTGTCGAATGGGACGATCCCGTTCCGATGGATATTGCGACCAAATGGGAAGAATTCTCAACGCAAATGTTCTATTTTGAAGGCTACAAGGTTCCTCGTTTCGGATTTCTGGTCGGTGCAATCTCTACACAGTTTCACGTGTTTGCGGATGCGTCAGAAGTTGGGTATGGTGCCTGCATTTTCCCTTGCTCGACTGGCAAGGATGGGCAAATCAAAATTGAGCTCGTCGCGGCAAACTCACGGGTTGCTCCACTCAAACGGCTTAGTTTGCCGCGGCTTGAGCTTTGTGCTGCACGTCTGGGGGCGAGACTCTACGCCAAGGTTTCAGCAGCGCTGCGGTTGGAGGGGATTCCTTGCTGATTCTGGTCAGACTCAACTGTCACTCTTCATTGGATTCAGGCACCACCTAACACTTGGCAAACGTTTAACGGGAATCGTACAGCTGAAATTCAGCAACTTACCCACGGCTACAGCTGGAATCACGTCAAAAGAACCGACAATCCGGCAGACCATATTTTTAGAGGAATGCTACCTCAGCAATTTGTCATCAACAGCATCTGGCGCTGTGGCCCACCCTGGCTTTCAAAAGGAGAAGAACACTGGCCCAAACACCCCACTGGAAATATTAGAACGACGAAAAACTGTACTAGTGATACGCCAGCCACTGAAACATTGCTTCCTTTTCCACCGATACTCATCCTTCTAGCGCTTGGTTCGGATTACCGCTTTGATTCTCCGCTTTGCCAACCATTGTCGTCGCAAATTTAATCACTATCCTCACCTATTCGCTGTAGCAGAATTAGAACACGCAAAGGAAGCGCTAAAGAAACACACAGCTGGAAATGTTCACTGAGGAGCTGAAGGAACTGGCACAATCCCGACCGGTTTCCAACAAATCATCGTTGGAATTACTTGGTCCTTTTCTCGACGAAAAAGGCATTATTCGTATCGGCGGCAGACTTGAGCGCTCCGCTGAAAACTACCAAACACCCAGCGATTTTACCCAAAATCCACCCACTCACACGCCTCATCACGAAACACTATCACGCACTATGCTTACACTCTGGTCCTCGCATGACGCTAGCTACGATGAGGCAAGAATTTTGGCCAATCAACGGAAAGGTTACCGCCAATCTTGTGTGTAGTTAGTGTCCGCAATGCTTCCGCCAAAACCCTGTCCCTGTTAAGCAACCCATTGGCCAATTCCCGAAATCTCGCATCACGCCTAGCAGAGCTTTCACCGTCGTCGGAGTGGACTACTGCGGCCCTGTCTACATCAAACCACCACACCGAAGAGCGGCACCACGAAAAGCATACATAGCCGTATTTGTTTGCTTTGCCTCCAAGGCTGTACACCTCGATATCGTCAGCGATTTGTCCACAGATGCCTTCATCGCTGCCCTACGTCGTTTTATCGCCCACCATGGTATGCCGTCTGAAATTCACTCGGGCAACGGGACAAATTTTCAAGGAGCGAACAACTTTCTGCTCGACCTGTACCGCCTTTTCGACAACAAAAGCACCCGGGAAGCTATAACTAACGAATGCAGCCAGCACCGAATCCAGTGGCACTACACCCCACCACGGGCCCCTTCTTTCGACGGCCTATGGGAGGCTGCAGTGAAAACCGCGAAAACATCACTGGTAAAAATTCTCGGCAGCACCCAGCTTTCTTTGAGGATTACGCGACCGCGCTTTCCCAGATCGAAGGCAACATGAATAGCCGTCCACTGACTTCGCTATCGAACGATCCTTCGGAGCTAGACGTTCTCACTCCCGGTCATTTCATCATCGGATCGCCACTTATCAGCCTACCAGAGCCGAATTTCACAAACATCCCCACCAATCGGCTTGATCACTACCAGCAGCTGCAAAAACTCATCCAACAACATTGGGGCCGGTGGAGGAAAGAATACCTCACAGAACTCAACCATCAGTGGGAGAAGGCTACATTTTCGACCCACATCCAGGTCGGACAAATTGTTTTGGTCAAGGAGGACGGAAAATCTTCCATCTCTTGGCCTCTCGCACGGATAGAAGAAATTCATCCCGGAGCCGACGGAGTGGTACGAGTTGCCACTTTGCGAACAGCTACTTTGACCTACAAACACCCTATCTCGCGGATTTTTCCACTACCCGACAACCAGCAACCAACAGCCGAACCAGATGATCCTCCAGAAACCGAAGAAGCTGAAAAAGGTACAAAACAAAAAAGAAAAGATTAAGTTAAAAATTTCATTCCCTGGCAAAACTGTTCCATGTGCTTTTTGTAGTTTGTTTTGATAAGTAAATTTGAACTGTCAAATTTAGGTGGCCGGCAATGTAGATTCACGGTATGGAAAGGGCTACTGTCGGTAACGTTGTTGTCGATATCCGTTGGTAGCAATCGTAGGGTAGGCGTAGTTTTAGCCGAGACACATCTTCTACCATATTTGTTGAAAGCTTAGCCAGAGACACGATTACATGCAAATCAACCGATCTCTCTCAGCCCAATATTTTAATACGCCTTGCCTCGTTATAAAAGGGCATTCCACCATCATAGTTTCCTCTTACTTACTTTCGATCAACCCAATAGCGAATGTCACGGCCGGTCACCACACCACGTTGATTATTGAGTAGTTGTAAAATTTTAGTAGCTAGTGTAATAAAGTTTAAATAGTTTAATAAATGTTGTTAGAGTGTAAAACCTTTTTGAGTCAATAAATTAGCAGTTGTGTAGAACAAAAATCGTGTAGTGAGTGCTTGAATAGAAAGAACTATTCGCATACTGGCGCTTTGGTGTGAAGTTAGGCAACAAGCTCGACTAGATAGGGAGAGCGCAATTTTATGCTACTAGAATTCGGGATTCGCGTCGGAATATCGCTATATTGTAGGTCACAACAATACAATGAAATTCAAAAGCAACCTAAGCGGCAAATAGACCCTTCATTTGACACCAAGATAGAAAGAATCGGTCAGACCATCTCTGAGAAAAGTGAGTGCGAAAAAAAAGGTGCACACACACGTACACACCCACACACACAAACATACACCTATACATGCATACATGCAGAAAACGCTCGATTTGTCGAACTGAGTCGAGAAGTGTATGACATTCGGCCGTTTGGATCACTTTTCTACCTTTTAATTAGTCAGTGATCGTTAGGAGAAAGTCAATATGTTTACTTTCATTATGTGATTTCACATTTTTATAAACAACGGACAAAGATACAATCCGATTACAATGAAATTCGATAGCAACCTATGAGGCAACTAGACCTTTCATTTGACACTAATTTTGTGAAAATCGGTTCAGCCATCTCTGAGAAAAATGAGTGAGTTTAAACAACCTCAGGATAACTTTTCTTTACAAAACTTTTGAACCATATGTTCAATCATAACGAAATTTAAAAGTTAAGGGTTCTGGAGACAGCTCAATCATTTAAAACCAGTTTTAACAAAATCGGTTATGTGGTTTCTGAGATATTGATGTTTCGAGATTTTTACATTTTGATACATAACCTCTAAACTAAAAATCCGATTACAATTAACGTCAATAGCAACCTATGGCGCAACTAGACCTTTCATTTGCAAATAATTTTATGAAAATCGGTCCAGCCATCTCTGAGAAAAGTGAGTGAGAAAAAAAAGTTGCACATACACACACATACACACATACATACATACATACAGAAAATGCTCAGTTCGTCGAAAGGGGTCGAGTGGTATATGACATTCGGCCATTGGGACCATATTTATACCTTTGGTTTTTCCAGTGATTGCTATACCTTTCTAGGAGAAAGGCAAAAACAGCGTTTACTCCAAAATCCACGTCAAATTTTTAATCAACGCTGTTATTTTTATGCGAAGTTTTGAATTAATAAGTTATTTCACGTGATCTCAAAAAATTTTTACGCGAATTACGAATAAACGCGGGTTACAAACCGCTCCTCCGCACCACCCAGCGCCGACTCGATCGGCTACACCAGCAGTAGCGGCGAGTAACAGACTCATTGGCTTCCTTGGAAAGTCAACTTCAACGCAACGTGCATCAACCCCTTAGGAGGACAAAATCTTAACCAAATCCGTCCCGGAAATAGGCCAGCAAGAAGTACCATCATCATCCAACTTCAGACGAAATCAAACTAATAACGTTCACGTAGAAAATTTAAATTGCAACGATGATGCTTACCCATACGATCAAGACCAAAATCCATATAATACCGATTACTCTGACTAGCCGGCTCAGGAAAATTACCCTGAATCTGATGATCTAAATTTTCAACAAACTCCCGAGGAAAACGAAGAAACATAGAACCCAATAATTTTCTTCCATATATTACGGTCAATACTTGTGAAGGACCAATGAATTTGCTCATAGATACTGGCGCTAACAAGAATTATGTAAACCCAGCCAGAATCTCACCGGAAAATATTCAAAATTGTAACACTACTCATGTCACTAACATTAGTGGGAAATTCCAAATTAATCAAGTAACAACCTTATTCATATTTAAAAATGAGCCCCCTACAACCTCAAATTTCTCGATTATCTTCAAATAGAATTTCACACTAACGAAACCGTCAACCAATTACTTCCTGTTTCTTTAAAGGAAGGAGATTTTTATCTAGAAAATGACATTTACATTTCACCGGAAATCTTGATACTTAGTGGAATCTACACGGCCCGAGAGAATGTAACCTTGTTCCCTATTACAAATTTGCGAAGCGACCCCGCTATAGTAAACTTCGATCTGGGAGTTACCCGATCAGAAAGACAAAACAAAAATGTAACAGAGGCTGTTAGTTTGTTATGTGAAAAACCTTTCAGGTTGTGTTATAATTTTGATCCCGTTAGGTGTTAAAATAACAGAAATCATAACAAAAAATATTCTACTAATATCAAACCCATATCAAACTTTGTTACTAACGTATCAGCTTTCTAACAAAATGAGATAGCACATAGAACAGTATAATAATAACCATTGTTATAAACACAGGTTTTGATAGAGACGAAAATATTGTTAGATTTGTTTCAGAACAATTCCATTTCATGATTTGTTATTATAACTCATTCAGATTCAACTTTGTAATCCAAAGCAA
The DNA here is from genome assembly GCF_029784165.1 of Wyeomyia smithii. Taxonomy (NCBI): domain Eukaryota; kingdom Metazoa; phylum Arthropoda; class Insecta; order Diptera; family Culicidae; genus Wyeomyia; species Wyeomyia smithii. The sequence goes on along the minus strand of NC_073695.1, from coordinate 125,841,001 downwards.
GTGGGAAAATACTAAATTATATCAAAATATGTAATTTGTATCTCCCGTTGATAGAATTTTGTAATTTTTTAGTTATGCTCTTCTGATCGGGTATCAAAAATTTTCAACCTTGAAGAAATCCACAACTCCCCTGAAAAAGTCACCCCTACTAAGCATATCTCTAGCGAAATCCGAACCTCACACCTAAACCGTGAGGAACAGTCCTTACTTTTAGATGCTGTGTATGAATACGAAGATGTTTTATACAGATAAGGTTCTGATCTTTCCTTCTCCAATGTGGTAAAACATAAAATTGATACCAAGGACGATATCCCTGTCCATAGCAAAAGCTATCGATACCCGTTCGTTCATAAAGAAGAGGTGCAAATGCAAATAGCCGATATGCTCTCCAAAGGAATCATTCAGCCATGCACATCTTCGTGATGTTCACCCATATGGATCGTGCCGAAAAAACTTGATGCGTCAGGAAAGCAAAAATGGCGACTAGCTGTCGACTACAGGAAACTTAACGAGAAAACCGTAGACGACAAATATCCTCTGTCTAATATAACCGACATATTTGATAAATTGGGAAGATGTCACTATTTTGGATCTGACTTTGGATCTGACATCTGGATTCCACCAGATTGAAGTCCACCCCAAGGATATTCCTCATAGGAAAATGTTGTCTTGTGTACATGGACGACATCATCATCTTTTCGTCATTCCTGAAAGAACACATTAAAAACTTAAGAAAAATCCTCGAAGAGTTACGGAAAGCTAATTTAAAAGTCCAGCTCGATAAGAGCGAATTTCTAAGAAAAGAGGTTTTATTTCTTGGTCACAATGTAACCGACCAGGGTGTGAAACCCAATCCTGATAAAATAGAGGCTATCCAAAATTGGCCTTTGCCCCGAAGCCAAAAGGAGTTGAAAGGATTCCTTGGAATTCTGGGATATTATCGAAAATTCATTCGTGATTTTACAAAAACACTAAACCCATGACAGCCCAACTTCGAAAGGGCGAACAAATAAGTCATACACCCCTCTTTATGAAAACCTTCGATATTTGTAAAAAATTGCTTACTCAGAGTAACATATTGCAATACCCGGATTTTTAGCGCCCATTTATTTTAACCACGGACGCTAGTAATTTCGCAATAGGTGCAGTCTTGTTTCAAGGAGTTGTCGGACGGGTCAAACCCGTTGCATATGCTTCAAGGACTTTGACGAAGAGCCAAGAGAATTACTCGGCTATTGAGAAGGAGCTTCTCGCCATAGTTTGGGTAGTGAAAGACTTTCGGCCATATCTTTTCGGTCAGAGCTTCACTCTTTACACTGACCATCAACCCCTCACCTATGCCCTCAGCCTCAAAACACCAAATTCAAGATTAGTGAAATGGAGATTACAATTCACGGAATATGATTTCGACATAAAATATCGGCCTGGAAAGCTGAATGTCGAGGCTGATGCACTCTCAAGAATTCCAACCGAAATCAATATAATAGAAACGAGAAATAAATTGTACGACGAAACCGTTTTGCAACTAATGAAAACTCAGAAGCAACAAAATGACTACCACAACGCGAATAGAGACGAACCTCCCGTCCTAGAGCCAGGAAGTACTGTTCTTAATCGAATATCCGGGGTCAAATCTAAAACACGAGGTCAGTACGAACCAGTCGTAGTGGTTGACGATCGTTATCGTACTAACAGCGCCGGTAATAACCGGAAACTGCATAAAAACAATTAACGCCGAATTAAGAAGTAATAGTCTTTTCGATTACTAATAAAAATCTTATCTTTTAGGTCCAATGCGAAGGACAAATTTGATCTGTCCTCTCTATTAGATAGACGTCTTCTTTTTTTCATCTAAAGATAAGTTAAGAAAAGAGTTGGCTCGTAGGAAATCCCTCGTTATTGGAAATGCATACTATCATGGCATTTATTGTGATGGTGGCTTTTCCCATGACCACACCCCAATCTATACAAATAAAAAATCTAGACAAAAATCCAGGACCCCTAACGCTCAAATTGAGATGGTTTCATAAGAACGGGCCAACTCAAAATATTCCACCTTATCGACATTGAAGATTATGAGCCCACTCTTTTGAAGCTTTTTTTTCACCCTAGAAGGACTTAAGACTAATACTGACTTCACAGATATTCTAAACATTTTAGAATCAAAATTCGAAAACACAAAAAACTCAAACTACAGATTATTACCACCAGTTAGACACAAACGAGAATTTTTCATTTTTTTAGGAGCCACCATAAAACAAATTACCGGAAACCTCGATAACAATCACTTAATCGAAATTTCAGAGACAATACCATCTGTCACTAAGAACGTCCGCTCGTTTGATGTTGAAAAATTTGGCCATTTTTATCACGCAGCAAAATATCTATTCATAACTGTTTACAAAGAATTTGGGTTCCATATTTCGTGTTAGTTAGCTCATATTAAAATTAATCAGGGATTTCAATTATTTATTTTGTATGCATACGTATGATTCATATGAACAGCTGATATTTTTTATTTTGTTTTCAGAGATTAATAAAAATTCAATAGAATATTTTGGAAGATTCATAACTTTAAAATGAACCAGATCGAAACAACAAGAAGAATAGAGTAAATTTACCTATAGACGACCCCTTTATTCTATAACACATAAACAAATAAATAAACAAATAAACAAACACGGAGAATGGTGAGAAATGCATATCTTGTAGAGTTTAAAATAAACGACGAGTTTCATGTGGAACCTAAAATGCGGTATAACACAGATATTTCTGTATATGCGGCATCCCTGTCACAGTGCAAACCAAGACCTGGGAAGGAGAAACGAATACTACACTAAAAATTGATCAAAATATATAACACGCACAATCGTCGTTTTTTGATAGCGTGTAACTATCTTCCTGCTGTAACCCGAGCATGACTCGAACTAAGTAACTAAGTAACATCAGGAATACTAAATGCGAAAATTTGTTAGTAAAACACAGATATTTCGAGTCAGTTTCTTCAGATTTTTAAGTTTATATATAATATATATTTTCGCAGATTTGCGCAGAGTTCCAATAACTTCAGAATTTTTTACCTCATTATTTTGTGAAACGAAAATAAACATTCAACCGTGATAAGTGTATAGTTCGAAATAATAATCAAACGACTTTTTTCATACCCGAGTAATAATTAACATAGGAGGTATTCCAAAAAAAAAATTATATGCAAATATTGCTTACACGTTGAACAACAGAAGTTGCTTGAGCAATTCGGGTTATTCGCGTTGAAAGAGATTAGATAAGGCGATACTTTCAAGTTATTACAGTACCTGCTGCTAAATGATTTCTTTTTTTTTCTCCTGGTTCAAATTGACAGCTCATTCTGGTTCACTTGACACCAGAGCTGCGATTAATCCAAGCAAAATGTTGACTATGACGAGAAAGAAAATATCATCGCACTCGTTTTTTTCTCTAATGAATAGCCAGTAACCATCACAGTAAGCGTGGAGATCCGACAAGTGAATCAATATCTTGTCTCTTTTGTTGCCATTTTCGGGTTTCCATTGTCAACCGTCGTGAATGTACAGAGTTTACTCGGAAATATCACTGCAATGCAAATCTAGGTGATTTTTGGAACATCAAAAATCGGTTCAGTAGCGTGATTATTTCAGTGCCAGCTTGAAGTTTGTTGCTATCAGGATTTTTTAAATTTGATTTGCTTTGCTGTATTGGGATAACTACGCTAGCGTTTGTTCTGTTATTGGTAAGATCATTGAAATGAGATTAATTTGGATGATCGATTTTAATTTAATATTTGTTTAACTAGATATTGTTACAAAACCAAACATGACTGAAATTGAAATTGAACAGTTTCAAAGTTGAACCGTGCCAAAATTTAACAGGATCTGTATATAAATATACATACCCATACATAGTTAAAAGTTTCCTGTTTTGCCACCCGCGATTCATTTTTTGCCGCGAACTAACACTGTTTTTGGTTTAAGCTACAATAAGCACAATATTCAAGAGTCAAATTCATAAACTCAAAGAGCAACTAAAAATGGAATATTATTTTTCAGATATGAGATCATTTGAAAAAAATTAATAGAATTTGTTTATTACAATTGGTGTTGTGTTTATTACAAATGGTGTTAAAAAGCATATTCTCTACTGAGAATAAAAATGAATCATCATACAGATTCAAAATGTACCAAACTTAAATACGCTCAGTTACAAAACGAAGTAAAGGCCCGAATACACACACGGCGTGACAACGCCTTCCTGACGAAAGTTGTCAGTACTTTCTTAAAACCTTTTAATGTGCCTTCTAGCACCTGCCACCTTCCACTGGTCTACACGGAAGGAGCAATCACGCCGTCTCGAACTCCGCCGTGTGCTAACCTTCTTGTCGTCATGCCACCTGATTCATGTTTGTTTATGTTTGTTGGAAGAAAAAATAAGGCAACACACTTCTAGAATCACGGCGTGCCAGCGCCTTCGCCAAAAGAAGGCGACACAAGACCGCGTGGAAGGCACGATGCGTCTACACGGAAGGCAGTCAAGTACGCAGCTGAAGGCGGCGAACGACTACCTTCTTCACTAGAAGACAAAGCTAGAAGGTTCTGGTTGAAAGGCGTCCCAACGGAAGGCGCGTTTACGCCTTATAATTTGTATGGAGAAGGCGTCATTACGCCGTGTGTGTATTCGAGCCTTAATAGTTGTTTATTGACAATGCTTTTAGTCGGCGTGCAGCCAAACCGAACCAAGCGTCGAAAGACATTTACCGCCGCGATTGCTGTGTAGGCAAGCTGCTACAGAGAATTTTTGTTATAATATCGTTATCAAATGCTCAAACGATTTCGTTACTTCATAATAGATAGATTATTACTACTCATATCCACTGGGTGTCAATAACTCAATCTGAGAAAACGGCGCTTAGTTCAGTCTGATCGCACGCCGACCATATATCAATATCATACATATCAATTGAAGAAAAATCATTGATTTTATGTTTGCTATCCTAATAACATCATGCTGTCAGAATGAACTTGATATTTCTGCTGGTTCAATCTCAGAACAGCCATACCCGAAAGATGGAGAAAGGTAGCAAGAAAAAAAATGAGAGTGAGAGTTTACGCTAACAGAATCATCGAAACATCGTAAACTCTTTTGTAACTAACCATGCATCGTAGTTGGCTGATTCTGGTGTTGCATCATTTTGGCGTAATGTCAGTAGTATGATATTGACTTTCCGCAGCTCTGCTTGACACTACCACAGCTTCGATTCTTCCTCCCAGACCAAGGCTATGTTAAAACACCTAGGCTTGAAAAGTTAATAATTAAATTCTCATAATGCGGTATGTTAATAAGCAAAATTGCCGGTTTGGTGCGGTTTACACGCTGGAGGCATCACTGGTCCGTACTTGTTCAAAGATGATCAAAATTGCAACGTTACGGTCAATGGCGCTCGCTATCGCGCGATAATTTCTGATTTTTTTTGCCGGAAATGGAAGAGCTGGGTCTTGTTGACATCTGGTTTCAGCAAGACTAGGCAACGTGCCACACATCGCGCGAATCAATGGACATATTGCGGAATGAGTACGGTGAGTAATTCATCTCACGAAATGGACTGGTAAATTGGCCGCCTAGATCATGCGATTTAACCTCGCTAGATTATTTTTTGTGGGGCTACGTTAAGTCTCTCGTCTATGCGGATAAGCCAACAACAATTCCAGCCTTGGAAGACAACATTACACGCGTTATTCGCGAGATACCAGCCGAAGTGCTCGAAAAAGTGACCCAAAATTGGACTTTTCGTATAGACCATTTAAAACGCAGCCGTGGCCAACATTTGAATGAAATTATCTTTAAAAAGTAAATGGCATTAACCAATTTATCGGCTCAAATAAAGATTTCATACAGTTTTGTAACCTGCGTTTTTTCAAAAGAAAAACCAAATTCTTAAAAATTCACCCTTTATATATTACGGTAATCTGTAGCGTTTCTGCCGGAGTCAAACCTCTTCCGGTTTGTCGTTTACACGCTCACATGTCGAAATCTCAGACCATGAGAAAAATTGCTCATAATTAAAAGTGACCAGAAGTCCCTCGTTTCGCGGAACAGTTTCGCGTTTGAACAAATTGTCCCGCCTAGAAATACGTCCCGCGAAATGTTCTACGTTAATTAAAAGTGTCCCGCACGCACGGATGTAACATTTTTCTCGTATCATTCTACTCATTATTGTGTCTCTTTACGTCTATAACCTCCAAATAAAAGGTGTGTATGGTAAGGTAACCAGCAGTATTCGGCAGCTTCGAATGTTTTTATTATACAGTCAGGTTTTTTACGCGGTTGCTTTCTTCAAAAACTCAAAAATGGTATAAGATATCGACTTCGTTCCAATCACGTTTTCCGTTTTAGGACAAAGATTTCAATAATAAAATCACAATTTTTGGTTTAAATACTGAAAATCCCTTACTGACCACCAACATATTCAATCAAAATTCGCACGTTTTGGGACGGTTTTCTACGTTATTTTTTTAACTCAATTCATTCTTTTTTTAAGGCGGTTCCATACAAATTTGAACGTATCCCCGCGTAAAGAAACCTGACTGTGTTTACTATACTTTAAATTTCAAATACAATACTGATGCGCTTGACATGGAACACCAACATTACAATGTTACTATTAATTTAGATGAATGTTACGTTACATTTTGATAACCTTGAAATGTGCATAATTAATAACAATCACAACGTAACAATTACATTACCAAAAGGATATTTCGTTACATTACAAGTAAAGCATTTTTGTTACATTGCTCAGATATGAGATCATTTGAAAAAAATTAATAGAATTTGTTTATTACAATTGGTGTTGTGTTTATTACAAATGGTGTTAAAAAGCATATTCTCTACTGAGAATAAAAATGAATCATCATACAGATTCAAAATGTACCAAACTTAAATACGCTCAGTTACAAAACGAAGTAAAGGCCCGAATACACACACGGCGTGACAACGCCTTCCTGACGAAAGTTGTCAGTACTTTCTTAAAACCTTTTAATGTGCCTTCTAGCACCTGCCACCTTCCACTGGTCTACACGGAAGGAGCAATCACGCCGTCTCGAACTCCGCCGTGTGCTAACCTTCTTGTCGTCATGCCACCTGATTCATGTTTGTTTATGTTTGTTGGAAGAAAAAATAAGGCAACACACTTCTAGAATCACGGCGTGCCAGCGCCTTCGCCAAAAGAAGGCGACACAAGACCGCGTGGAAGGCACGATGCGTCTACACGGAAGGCAGTCAAGTACGCAGCTGAAGGCGGCGAACGACTACCTTCTTCACTAGAAGACAAAGCTAGAAGGTTCTGGTTGAAAGGCGTCCCAACGGAAGGCGCGTTTACGCCTTATAATTTGTATGGAGAAGGCGTCATTACGCCGTGTGTGTATTCGAGCCTTAATAGTTGTTTATTGACAATGCTTTTAGTCGGCGTGCAGCCAAACCGAACCAAGCGTCGAAAGACATTTACCGCCGCGATTGCTGTGTAGGCAAGCTGCTACAGAGAATTTTTGTTATAATATCGTTATCAAATGCTCAAACGATTTCGTTACTTCATAATAGATAGATTATTACTACTCATATCCACTGGGTGTCAATAACTCAATCTGAGAAAACGGCGCTTAGTTCAGTCTGATCGCACGCCGACCATATATCAATATCATACATATCAATTGAAGAAAAATCATTGATTTTATGTTTGCTATCCTAATAACATCATGCTGTCAGAATGAACTTGATATTTCTGCTGGTTCAATCTCAGAACAGCCATACCCGAAAGATGGAGAAAGGTAGCAAGAAAAAAAATGAGAGTGAGAGTTTACGCTAACAGAATCATCGAAACATCGTAAACTCTTTTGTAACTAACCATGCATCGTAGTTGGCTGATTCTGGTGTTGCATCATTTTGGCGTAATGTCAGTAGTATGATATTGACTTTCCGCAGCTCTGCTTGACACTACCACAGCTTCGATTCTTCCTCCCAGACCAAGGCTATGTTAAAACACCTAGGCTTGAAAAGTTAATAATTAAATTCTCATAATGCGGTATGTTAATAAGCAAAATTGCCGGTTTGGTGCGGTTTACACGCTGGAGGCATCACTGGTCCGTACTTGTTCAAAGATGATCAAAATTGCAACGTTACGGTCAATGGCGCTCGCTATCGCGCGATAATTTCTGATTTTTTTTTGCCGGAAATGGAAGAGCTGGGTCTTGTTGACATCTGGTTTCAGCAAGACTAGGCAACGTGCCACACATCGCGCGAATCAATGGACATATTGCGGAATGAGTACGGTGAGTAATTCATCTCACGAAATGGACTGGTAAATTGGCCGCCTAGATCATGCGATTTAACCTCGCTAGATTATTTTTTGTGGGGCTACGTTAAGTCTCTCGTCTATGCGGATAAGCCAACAACAATTCCAGCCTTGGAAGACAACATTACACGCGTTATTCGCGAGATACCAGCCGAAGTGCTCGAAAAAGTGACCCAAAATTGGACTTTTCGTATAGACCATTTAAAACGCAGCCGTGGCCAACATTTGAATGAAATTATCTTTAAAAAGTAAATGGCATTAACCAATTTATCGGCTCAAATAAAGATTTCATACAGTTTTGTAACCTGCGTTTTTTCAAAAGAAAAACCAAATTCTTAAAAATTCACCCTTTATATATTACGGTAATCTGTAGCGTTTCTGCCGGAGTCAAACCTCTTCCGGTTTGTCGTTTACACGCTCACATGTCGAAATCTCAGACCATGAGAAAAATTGCTCATAATTAAAAGTGACCAGAAGTCCCTCGTTTCGCGGAACAGTTTCGCGTTTGAACAAATTGTCCCGCCTAGAAATACGTCCCGCGAAATGTTCTACGTTAATTAAAAGTGTCCCGCACGCACGGATGTAACATTTTTCTCGTATCATTCTACTCATTATTGTGTCTCTTTACGTCTATAACCTCCAAATAAAAGGTGTGTATGGTAAGGTAACCAGCAGTATTCGGCAGCTTCGAATGTTTTTATTATACAGTCAGGTTTTTTACGCGGTTGCTTTCTTCAAAAACTCAAAAATGGTATAAGATATCGACTTCGTTCCAATCACGTTTTCCGTTTTAGGACAAAGATTTCAATAATAAAATCACAATTTTTGGTTTAAATACTGAAAATCCCTTACTGACCACCAACATATTCAATCAAAATTCGCACGTTTTGGGACGGTTTTCTACGTTATTTTTTTAACTCAATTCATTCTTTTTTTAAGGCGGTTCCATACAAATTTGAACGTATCCCCGCGTAAAGAAACCTGACTGTGTTTACTATACTTTAAATTTCAAATACAATACTGATGCGCTTGACATGGAACACCAACATTACAATGTTACTATTAATTTAGATGAATGTTACGTTACATTTTGATAACCTTGAAATGTGCATAATTAATAACAATCACAACGTAACAATTACATTACCAAAAGGATATTTCGTTACATTACAAGTAAAGCATTTTTGTTACATTGCTGTTACGTTAAATACTGTTACATAACAATGTTACCATTTTTTTAGTAACAGTTATGTATGTTGCAATTAGATAACTTTGTAACGTAACAATGTTGCTTCTGTGTTACAGAACAGCAACATTGTGTTACATTTAATGTTGACCGGGATAAACATTCAACCGTGATAAGTGTATAGTTCGAAATTGTTATCAAACGACTTTTTTTATACCCGAGTAATAATTAACATGGGAGGTATTCCGAAAAGAGTTTATATGCAAATATTGCTTACACGTTGAACAACGGAAGTTGCTTGAGCAATTCGGGTTATTCGCGTTAAAAGAGATTTTGAAGGCTGTTCGCACCTACGTGAACACTCATATGTAATTGGCAAAATGTGCGTGATGACAAAAGCAAAAATATTTCCTTCCTTCTTTTTCGCATGAAATTTATTATTTTACTTAACTAGAACCAAAATATTTCGTAAAACCATACTGAATACAAAAAATGCTTGCGGTGAATATTTTTTTTCCAAGTAAGGCGATACTTTCAAGTTATTACAGTACCTGCTACTAAATGATTTCTTTTTTTTTTCTCCTGGTTCAAACTGACAGCTCATTCTAGTTCATTTGACTCTACCACAGCTTCGTATTCGCGTTGACGGTGTTGCTGATATTTGTTTGGTTTTTGCGTGCGTAAAAGAAGGAAGGAAATATTTTTGCTTTTGTCATCACGCACATTTTGACAATTACATATGAGAGTTCACTTAAGTGCGAACAGCCTTCAAAATCTTTTTCAACGCGAATAAACCGAACTCGATTCTCCCTTTCAGACCAAGACTATGTTAAAACACCTAGGCTTGAAAAGTTAATAATTAAATTCTCATAATGCGGTATGTTAATAAGCAAAATTGCCGCATTTGGATCAAAGAGCAATCAGAGGCAATACAAAAATCGCCAATGAACTCAGAAAAATGCACGGTTTGGTGCGGTTTACACGCTGGAGGCATCATTGGTCCGCACTTCTTCAAAGATGATCAAAATCGCAACGTTATGGCGCTCGCTATCGCACGATGATTTCTGATTTTTTTTTGCCGGAAATGGAAGAGCTGGGTCTTGTTGACATGTGGTTTCAGCAAGACGAAGCAACATGCCACACATCGCGCGAATCAATGGACATATTGCGGATTGAGTTCGGTGAGCAATTCATTTCACGAAATTATATATATATATATATATATATATATATATATATATATATATATATATATATATATATATATATATATATATATATATATATATATATATATATATATATATATATATATATATATATATATATATATATATATATATATATATATATATATATATATATATATATATATATATATATATATATATATATATATATATATATATATATATATATATACATACACCCAATATATGAGTGACGGCGTTAGCCGTGCCGAGGCAGAGGAGGCGGAAACGGTTACGCATGAGGAACTCATCGCGATCGCCAACTCCCTGAAGGTGAGCAAGGCACCGGGATTGGATGGGATTCCGAATCTGGCTGTGACGAAGGCCATCAAAGAGGCCCCCAGACTATTCCGGGAAGTCATGCAGAAGTGCCTGGATGACTGTACATTCCCAGAGAGATGGAAGCGACAGAAGCTGGTCTTATTGCCGAAGACAGGGAAACCACCTGGTGACCCGTCGGCATACAGACCCATATGTCTGCTCGATACGGCGGGTAAGGTGCTCGAGAAGGTTATTCTCAATAGACTGGTTAGGTACACCGAAAGTGCAAACGGTCTGTCGAGTAACCAGTTCGGCTTCCGAAAAGGCAAGTCTACGGTGGATGCTATTTTGTCCGTCACCAACACAGCAGAGGTAGCACTCCAGCGTAAAAGATGGGGCATTCGCTATTGCGCAATCGTCACGTTGGACGTGAAAAATGCGTTCAATAGTGTTAGCTGGGATTCCATAGCCCACTCGCTTCGGAAACTAGACATTCCGGTATCTTTGTACAGGATTCTGGGAAATTATTTCCAGAATCGTGTGCTAGTTTACAGCACAGACGAGGGTCAAAAATGTGTCCCAATTACCGCAGGGGTTCCACAAGGTTCCATCCTGGGCCCGGTACTGTGGAATATCATGTACGATGAAGTGCTGAAACTAAAGCTCCCCCAAGGGGTTGTGATCGTTGGATCTGCGGACGACATCACACTTGAGGTCTACGGCGAGTCGATCGAGGAGGTTGAGTTGACGGCTTCGCACTCTATAAGCGTCGTCGAGGACTGGACGCGCTCCAAAAAACTGGAGCTGGCGCATCATAAGACGGAGATTTCAGTTGTCAATAACCGCAAGTCGAAGCAACAGGCGTTGATCAGTGTCGGGAATTGCACCATCGCCTCTAAGCGCTCCCTAAAGCTGCTGGGGGTGATGATCGATGACAAGCTCGCCTTTGGGAGCCATGTCGAATATGACTGTAAGAGGGCTTCAATGGCTATTGCAGCATTATCTCGCATGATGTCCAATAGCTCAGCAGTGTACGGCAGCAAGCGGAAACTTCTAGCTAGCGTGACTTCGTCCATACTGAGATACGGCGGGCCAGTGTGGTCCAAAGCACTAGGTACTAGTAAACATCGGAGTAAGTTGGAAAGTACCTACAGGCTCATGTGCCTGAGGGTTGCGAGCGCGTATCGAACTGTGTCATACGACGCAATCTGCGTCCTGTCCGGCATGATGCCTATCAGCATAGCCATTAAGGAGGACGTAGAATGCTTCGATCAACGTGACACAAGGGGCATACGAGGTACCAGAAGATCATTCTCGATGATCAGATGGCAGCAGGAGTGGTCCAATTCCGTGAAGGGTAGATGGACGCATCGACTTATTCCGGATGTATCCGGATGGGTCGGGAGGCGCCATGAAGAAGTGAACTTCCATCTGACACAGATTCTGTCAGGCCATGGTTGCTTTAGGCAGTATCTACACAGATTCGGGCATGCGGGGTCCCCCATGTGTCCCGAGTGCGCGGAAGCGGAAGAGACTACTGAGCATGTCTTCTTCGTGTGCCCTCGTTTTGTGCATGCGCGGAGCGACATGATGGTAGTGAGCGGGCCAGACACCACTCCGGACAACCTAGTTCGGAGGATGTGTAAAGACCCAAACATTTGGAGGGCGGTTTGTACAGCCGCCTCTCAAATAGTTTTAGAATTGCAAAACAGGCGACAGGTTGACCACCGACACGCCAGTGTTAGCTAACGGCCAGTCTCCAGGTTAGTTAGCTAAGTTAGCAAAAAGACCTAAAGAACCAAGAGGGTGCACAGAGCACAAAAGCCGCTCCCCGAAGCAATACCTAACGGTGGTCCCGGGGAGTATTATGGACTGGAGACTGAAGGGGTTTTAGTGGGTCCGGTCACTGATTCAAACCAACCCCACACTCCCTGAGGTTGGTCACCTCAGGGGTTTGGATGCAAATTTCCCCTTCACCTGAAAAAA